>NW_025746028.1:125000-193480 GCF_021184085.1 Oncorhynchus gorbuscha | reverse complement strand
CAGACAACCAGGTAGCCTGGGCCCTGGTCTAATGTAGTGCACTATACAGACAACCAGGTGGGCCCTGGTCTAATGTAGTGCACTATACAGACAACCAGGTAGCCTGGGCCCTAATGTAGTGCACTATATAGACAACCAGGTAGCCTGGGCCCTGGTCTAATGTAGTGCACTATACAGACAACCAGGTAGCCTGGGCCCTGGTCTAATGTAGTGGTAGGCCTGGGCCCTGGTCTAATGTAGTGCACTATACAGACAACCAGGTAGCCTGGGCCCTGGTCTAATGTAGTGCACTATACAGACAACCAGGTAGCCTGGGCCCTGGTCTAATGTACTATATAGACAACCAGGTAGCCTGGGCCCTGGTCTAATGTAGTGCACTATACAGACAACCAGGTAGCCTGGGCCCTGGTCTAATGTAGTGCACTATACAGACAACCAGGTAGCCTGGGCCCTGGTCTAATGTAGTGCACTATACAGACAACCAGGTAGCCTGGGCCCTGGTCTAATGTAGTGCACTGTAACCTGGGGAATAGGTTATCATTGGGCCCTGGTCTAATGTAGTGCACTATACAGACAACCAGGTAGCCTGGGCCCTGGTCTAATGTAGTGCACTATACAGACAACCAGGTAGACTGGGCCCTGGTCTAATGTAGTGCACTATATAGGGAATAGGTTATCATTGGGCCCTGGTCTAATGTAGTGCACTATACAGACAACCAGGTAGCCTGGGCCCTGGTCTAATGTAGTGCACTATACAGACAACCAGGTTGCCTGGGCCCTGGTCTAATGTAGTGCACTATATAGACAACCAGGTAGCCTGGGCCCTGGTCTAATGTAGTGCACTATACAGACAACCAGGTAGCCTGGGCCCTGGTCTAATGTAGTGCACTATACAGACAACCAGGTAGCCTGGGCCCTGGTCTAATGTAGTGCACTATATAGACAACCAGGTAGCCTGGGCCCTGGTCTAATGTAGTGCACTATATAGGGAATAGGTTATCATTGGGCCCTGGTGTAATGTAGTGCACTATACAGACAACCAGGTAGCCTGGGCCCTGGTCTAATGTAGTGCACTATACAGACAACCAGGTAGACTGGGCCCTGGTCTAATGTAGTGCACTATATAGGGAATAGGTTATCATTGGGCCCTGGTCTAATGTAGTGCACTGTATAGACAACCAGGTAGCCTGGGCCCTGGTCTAATGTAGTGCACTGTATAGACAACCAGGTTGCCTGGGCCCTGGTCTAATGTAGTGCACTATATAGACAACCAGGTAGCCTGGGCCCTGGTCTAATGTAGTGCACTATATAGACAACCAGGTAGCCTGGGCCCTGGTCTAATGTAGTGCACTATACAGACAACCAGGTAGCCTGGGCCCTGGTCTAATGTAGTGCACTATACAGACAACCAGGTAGCCTGGGCCCTGGTCTAATGTAGTGCACTATACAGACAACCAGGTAGCCTGGGCCCTGGTCTAATGTAGTGCACTATATAGACAACCAGGTAGCCTGGGCCCTGGTCTAATGTAGTGCACTATACAGACAACCAGGTAGCCTGGGCCCTGGTCTAATGTAGTGCACTATATAGACAACCAGGTAGCCTGGGCCCTGGTCTAATGTAGTGCACTATATAGACAACCAGGTAGCCTGGGCCCTGGTCTAATGTAGTGCACTATATAGGGAATAGGTTATCATTGGGCCCTGGTCTAATGTAGTGCACTATATAGACAACCAGGTAGCCTGGGCCCTGGTCTAATGTAGTGCACTATACAGACAACCAGGTAGCCTGGGCCCTGGTCTAATGTAGTGCACTATACAGACAACCAGGTAGCCTGGGCCCTGGTCTAATGTAGTGCACTATACAGACAACCAGGTAGCCTGGGCCCTGGTCTAATGTAGTGCACTATATAGACAACCAGGTAGCCTGGGCCCTGGTCTAATGTAGTGCACTATACAGACAACCAGGTAGCTTGGGCCCTGGTCTAATGTAGTGCACTATATAGGGAATAGGTTATCATTGGGCCCTGGTCTAATGTAGTGCACTATATAGACAACCAGGTAGCCTGGGCCCTGGTCTAATGTAGTGCACTATACAGACAACCAGGTAGCCTGGGCCCTGGTCTAATGTAGTGCACTATACAGACAACCAGGTAGCCTGGGCCCTGGTCTAATGTAGTGCACTATATAGACAACCAGGTAGCCTGGGCCCTGGTCTAATGTAGTGCACTATATAGGGAATAGGTTATCATTGGGCCCTGGTCTAATGTAGTGCACTATACAGACAACCAGGTAGCCTGGGCCCTGGTCTAATGTAGTGCACTATACAGACAACCAGGTAGACTGGGCCCTGGTCTAATGTAGTGCACTATATAGGGAATAGGTTATCATTGGGCCCTGGTCTAATGTAGTGCACTGTATAGACAACCAGGTAGCCTGGGCCCTGGTCTAATGTAGTGCACTATATAGGGAATAGGTTATCATTGGGCCCTGGTCTAATGTAGTGCACTATATAGACAACCAGGTAGCCTGGGCCCTGGTCTAATGTAGTGCACTATACAGACAACCAGGTAGCCTGGGCCCTGGTCTAATGTAGTGCACTATACAGACAACCAGGTAGCCTGGGCCCTGGTCTAATGTAGTGCACTATATAGACAACCAGGTAGCCTGGGCCCTGGTCTAATGTAGTGCACTATAGGGAATAGGTTATCATTGGGCCCTGGTCTAATGTAGTGCACTATACAGACAACCAGGTAGCCTGGGCCCTGGTCTAATGTAGTGCACTATACAGACAACCAGGTAGACTGGGCCCTGGTCTAATGTAGTGCACTATATAGGGAATAGGTTATCATTGGGCCCTGGTCTAATGTAGTGCACTGTATAGACAACCAGGTAGCCTGGGCCCTGGTCTAATGTAGTGCACTATACAGACAACCAGGTTGCCTGGGCCCTGGTCTAATGTAGTGCACTATATAGACAACCAGGTAGCCTGGGCCCTGGTCTAATGTAGTGCACTATATAGACAACCAGGTAGCCTGGGCCCTGGTCTAATGTAGTGCACTATACAGACAACCAGGTAGCCTGGGCCCTGGTCTAATGTAGTGCACTATATAGACAACCAGGTAGCCTGGGCCCTGGTCTAATGTAGTGCACTATATAGGGAATAGGTTATCATTGGGCCCTGGTGTAATGTAGTGCACTATACAGACAACCAGGTAGCCTGGGCCCTGGTCTAATGTAGTGCACTATACAGACAACCAGGTAGACTGGGCCCTGGTCTAATGTAGTGCACTATATAGGGAATAGGTTATCATTGGGCCCTGGTCTAATGCAGTGCACTGTATAGACAACCAGGTAGCCTGGGCCCTGGTCTAATGTAGTGCACTATACAGACAACCAGGTTGCCTGGGCCCTGGTCTAATGTAGTGCACTATATAGACAACCAGGTAGCCTGGGCCCTGGTCTAATGTAGTGCACTATACAGACAACCAGGTAGCCTGGGCCCTGGTCTAATGTAGTGCACTATACAGACAACCAGGTAGCCTGGGCCCTGGTCTAATGTAGTGCACTATACAGACAACCAGGTAGCCTGGGCCCTGGTCTAATGTAGTGCACTATATAGACAACCAGGTAGCCTGGGCCCTGGTCTAATGTAGTGCACTATATAGGGAATAGGTTATCATTGGGCCCTGGTCTAATGTAGTGCACTATACAGACAACCAGGTAGCCTGGGCCCTGGTCTAATGTAGTGCACTATACAGACAACCAGGTAGCCTGGGCCCTGGTCTAATGTAGTGCACTATATAGACAACCAGGTAACCTGGGCCCTGGTCTAATGTAGTGCACTATACAGACAACCAGGTAGCCTGGGCCCTGGTCTAATGTAGTGCACTATATAGACAACCAGGTAGCCTGGGCCCTGGTCTAATGTAGTGCACTATATAGACAACCAGGTAGCCTGGGCCCTGGTCTAATGTAGTGCACTATATAGGGAATAGGTTATCATTGGGCCCTGGTCTAATGTAGTGCACTATACAGACAACCAGGTAGCCTGGGCCCTGGTCTAATGTAGTGCACTATACAGACAACCAGGTAGACTGGGCCCTGGTCTAATGTAGTGCACTATATAGGGAATAGGTTATCATTGGGCCCTGGTCTAATGTAGTGCACTGTATAGACAACCAGGTAGCCTGGGCCCTGGTCTAATGTAGTGCACTATACAGACAACCAGGTTGCCTGGGCCCTGGTCTAATGTAGTGCACTATATAGACAACCAGGTAGCCTGGGCCCTGGTCTAATGTAGTGCACTATATAGACAACCAGGTAGCCTGGGCCCTGGTCTAATGTAGTGCACTATACAGACAACCAGGTAGCCTGGGCCCTGGTCTAATGTAGTGCACTATATAGACAACCAGGTAGCCTGGGCCCTGGTCTAATGTAGTGCACTATATAGGGAATAGGTTATCATTGGGCCCTGGTCTAATGTAGTGCACTGTATAGACAACCAGGTAGCCTGGGCCCTGGTCTAATGTAGTGCACTATACAGACAACCAGGTTGCCTGGGCCCTGGTCTAATGTAGTGCACTATATAGACAACCAGGTAGCCTGGGCCCTGGTCTAATGTAGTGCACTATATAGACAACCAGGTAGCCTGGGCCCTGGTCTAATGTAGTGCACTATACAGACAACCAGGTAGCCTGGGCCCTGGTCAATGTAGTGCACTATATAGACAACCAGGTAGCCTGGGCCCTGGTCTAATGTAGTGCACTATATAGGGAATAGGTTATCATTGGGCCCTGGTGTAATGTAGTGCACTATACAGACAACCAGGTAGCCTGGGCCCTGGTCTAATGTAGTGCACTATACAGACAACCAGGTAGACTGGGCCCTGGTCTAATGTAGTGCACTATATAGGGAATAGGTTATCATTGGGCCCTGGTCTAATGTAGTGCACTGTATAGACAACCAGGTAGCCTGGGCCCTGGTCTAATGTAGTGCACTGTATAGACAACCAGGTTGCCTGGGCCCTGGTCAATGTAGTGCACTATATAGACAACCAGGTAGCCTGGGCCCTGGTCTAATGTAGTGCACTATATAGACAACCAGGTAGCCTGGGCCCTGGTCTAATGTAGTGCACTATACAGACAACCAGGTAGCCTGGGCCCTGGTCTAATGTAGTGCACTATACAGACAACCAGGTAGCCTGGGCCCTGGTCTAATGTAGTGCACTATACAGACAACCAGGTAGCCTGGGCCCTGGTCTAATGTAGTGCACTATATAGACAACCAGGTAGCCTGGGCCCTGGTCTAATGTAGTGCACTATATAGACAACCAGGTAGCCTGGGCCCTGGTCTAATGTAGTGCACTATACAGACAACCAGGTAGCCTGGGCCCTGGTCTAATGTAGTGCACTATATAGACAACCAGGTAGCCTGGGCCCTGGTCTAATGTAGTGCACTATATAGACAACCAGGTAGCCTGGGCCCTGGTCTAATGTAGTGCACTATATAGGGAATAGGTTATCATTGGGCCCTGGTCTAATGTAGTGCACTATATAGACAACCAGGTAGCCTGGGCCCTGGTCTAATGTAGTGCACTATACAGACAACCAGGTAGCCTGGGCCCTGGTCTAATGTAGTGCACTATACAGACAACCAGGTAGCCTGGGCCCTGGTCTAATGTAGTGCACTATACAGACAACCAGGTAGCCTGGGCCCTGGTCTAATGTAGTGCACTATATAGACAACCAGGTAGCCTGGGCCCTGGTCTAATGTAGTGCACTATACAGACAACCAGGTAGCTTGGGCCCTGGTCTAATGTAGTGCACTATATAGGGAATAGGTTATCATTGGGCCCTGGTCTAATGTAGTGCACTATATAGACAACCAGGTAGCCTGGGCCCTGGTCTAATGTAGTGCACTATACAGACAACCAGGTAGCCTGGGCCCTGGTCTAATGTAGTGCACTATACAGACAACCAGGTAGCCTGGGCCCTGGTCTAATGTAGTGCACTATATAGACAACCAGGTAGCCTGGGCCCTGGTCTAATGTAGTGCACTATATAGGGAATAGGTTATCATTGGGCCCTGGTCTAATGTAGTGCACTATACAGACAACCAGGTAGCCTGGGCCCTGGTCTAATGTAGTGCACTATACAGACAACCAGGTAGACTGGGCCCTGGTCTAATGTAGTGCACTATATAGGGAATAGGTTATCATTGGGCCCTGGTCTAATGTAGTGCACTGTATAGACAACCAGGTAGCCTGGGCCCTGGTCTAATGTAGTGCACTATATAGGGAATAGGTTATCATTGGGCCCTGGTCTAATGTAGTGCACTATATAGACAACCAGGTAGCCTGGGCCCTGGTCTAATGTAGTGCACTATACAGACAACCAGGTAGCCTGGGCCCTGGTCTAATGTAGTGCACTATACAGACAACCAGGTAGCCTGGGCCCTGGTCTAATGTAGTGCACTATATAGACAACCAGGTAGCCTGGGCCCTGGTCTAATGTAGTGCACTATATAGGGAATAGGTTATCATTGGGCCCTGGTCTAATGTAGTGCACTATACAGACAACCAGGTAGCCTGGGCCCTGGTCTAATGTAGTGCACTATACAGACAACCAGGTAGACTGGGCCCTGGTCTAATGTAGTGCACTATATAGGGAATAGGTTATCATTGGGCCCTGGTCTAATGTAGTGCACTGTATAGACAACCAGGTAGCCTGGGCCCTGGTCTAATGTAGTGCACTATACAGACAACCAGGTTGCCTGGGCCCTGGTCTAATGTAGTGCACTATATAGACAACCAGGTAGCCTGGGCCCTGGTCTAATGTAGTGCACTATATAGACAACCAGGTAGCCTGGGCCCTGGTCTAATGTAGTGCACTATACAGACAACCAGGTAGCCTGGGCCCTGGTCTAATGTAGTGCACTATATAGACAACCAGGTAGCCTGGGCCCTGGTCTAATGTAGTGCACTATATAGGGAATAGGTTATCATTGGGCCCTGGTGTAATGTAGTGCACTATACAGACAACCAGGTAGCCTGGGCCCTGGTCTAATGTAGTGCACTATACAGACAACCAGGTAGACTGGGCCCTGGTCTAATGTAGTGCACTATATAGGGAATAGGTTATCATTGGGCCCTGGTCTAATGCAGTGCACTGTATAGACAACCAGGTAGCCTGGGCCCTGGTCTAATGTAGTGCACTATACAGACAACCAGGTTGCCTGGGCCCTGGTCTAATGTAGTGCACTATATAGACAACCAGGTAGCCTGGGCCCTGGTCTAATGTAGTGCACTATACAGACAACCAGGTAGCCTGGGCCCTGGTCTAATGTAGTGCACTATACAGACAACCAGGTAGCCTGGGCCCTGGTCTAATGTAGTGCACTATACAGACAACCAGGTAGCCTGGGCCCTGGTCTAATGTAGTGCACTATATAGACAACCAGGTAGCCTGGGCCCTGGTCTAATGTAGTGCACTATATAGGGAATAGGTTATCATTGGGCCCTGGTCTAATGTAGTGCACTATACAGACAACCAGGTAGCCTGGGCCCTGGTCTAATGTAGTGCACTATACAGACAACCAGGTAGCCTGGGCCCTGGTCTAATGTAGTGCACTATATAGACAACCAGGTAACCTGGGCCCTGGTCTAATGTAGTGCACTATACAGACAACCAGGTAGCCTGGGCCCTGGTCTAATGTAGTGCACTATATAGACAACCAGGTAGCCTGGGCCCTGGTCTAATGTAGTGCACTATATAGACAACCAGGTAGCCTGGGCCCTGGTCTAATGTAGTGCACTATATAGGGAATAGGTTATCATTGGGCCCTGGTCTAATGTAGTGCACTATACAGACAACCAGGTAGCCTGGGCCCTGGTCTAATGTAGTGCACTATACAGACAACCAGGTAGACTGGGCCCTGGTCTAATGTAGTGCACTATATAGGGAATAGGTTATCATTGGGCCCTGGTCTAATGTAGTGCACTGTATAGACAACCAGGTAGCCTGGGCCCTGGTCTAATGTAGTGCACTATACAGACAACCAGGTTGCCTGGGCCCTGGTCTAATGTAGTGCACTATATAGACAACCAGGTAGCCTGGGCCCTGGTCTAATGTAGTGCACTATATAGACAACCAGGTAGCCTGGGCCCTGGTCTAATGTAGTGCACTATACAGACAACCAGGTAGCCTGGGCCCTGGTCTAATGTAGTGCACTATATAGACAACCAGGTAGCCTGGGCCCTGGTCTAATGTAGTGCACTATATAGGGAATAGGTTATCATTGGGCCCTGGTGTAATGTAGTGCACTATACAGACAACCAGGTAGCCTGGGCCCTGGTCTAATGTAGTGCACTATACAGACAACCAGGTAGACTGGGCCCTGGTCTAATGTAGTGCACTATATAGGGAATAGGTTATCATTGGGCCCTGGTCTAATGTAGTGCACTGTATAGACAACCAGGTAGCCTGGGCCCTGGTCTAATGTAGTGCACTATACAGACAACCAGGTTGCCTGGGCCCTGGTCTAATGTAGTGCACTATATAGACAACCAGGTAGCCTGGGCCCTGGTCTAATGTAGTGCACTATATAGACAACCAGGTAGCCTGGGCCCTGGTCTAATGTAGTGCACTATACAGACAACCAGGTAGCCTGGGCCCTGGTCTAATGTAGTGCACTATACAGACAACCAGGTAGCCTGGGCCCTGGTCTAATGTAGTGCACTATACAGACAACCAGGTAGACTGGGCCCTGGTCTAATGTAGTGCACTATACAGACAACCAGGTAGCCTGGGCCCTGGTCTAATGTAGTGCACTATACAGACAACCAGGTAGCCTGGGCCCTGGTCTAATGTAGTGCACTATATAGACAACCAGGTAGCCTGGGCCCTGGTCTAATGTAGTGCACTATATAGACAACCAGGTAGCCTGGGCCCTGGTCTAATGTAGTGCACTATATAGACAACCAGGTAGCCTGGGCCCTGGTCTAATGTAGTGCACTATATAGGGAATAGGTTATCATTGGGCCCTGGTCTAATGTAGTGCACTATATAGACAACCAGGTAGCCTGGGCCCTGGTCTAATGTAGTGCACTATACAGACAACCAGGTAGCCTGGGCCCTGGTCTAATGTAGTGCACTATACAGACAACCAGGTAGCCTGGGCCCTGGTCTAATGTAGTGCACTATACAGACAACCAGGTAGCCTGGGCCCTGGTCTAATGTAGTGCACTATATAGACAACCAGGTAGCCTGGGCCCTGGTCTAATGTAGTGCACTATACAGACAACCAGGTAGCTTGGGCCCTGGTCTAATGTAGTGCACTATATAGGGAATAGGTTATCATTGGGCCCTGGTCTAATGTAGTGCACTATATAGACAACCAGGTACCCTGGGCCCTGGTCTAATGTAGTGCACTATATAGACAACCAGGTAGCCTGGGCCCTGGTCTAATGTAGTGCACTATATAGACAACCAGGTAACCTGGGCCCTGGTCTAATGTAGTGCACTATACAGACAACCAGGTAACCTGGGCCCAGGTCTAATGTAGTGCACTATATAGGGAATAGGTTATCATTGGGCCCTGGTCTAATGTAGTGCAGTATACAGACAACCAGGTAGCCTGGGCCCTGGTCTAATGTAGTGCACTATATAGACAACCAGGTAGCCTGGGCCCTGGTCTAATGTAGTGCACTATATAGGGAATAGGTTATCATTGGGCCCTGGTCTAATGTAGTGCACTATACAGACAACCAGGTAGCCTGGGCCCTGGTCTAATGTAGTGCACTATACAGACAACCAGGTAGACTGGGCCCTGGTCTAATGTAGTGCACTATATAGGGAATAGGTTATCATTGGGCCCTGGTCTAATGTAGTGCACTGTATAGACAACCAGGTAGCCTGGGCCCTGGTCTAATGTAGTGCACTATACAGACAACCAGGTTGCCTGGGCCCTGGTCTAATGTAGTGCACTATATAGACAACCAGGTAGCCTGGGCCCTGGTCTAATGTAGTGCACTATATAGACAACCAGGTAGCCTGGGCCCTGGTCTAATGTAGTGCACTATACAGACAACCAGGTAGCCTGGGCCCTGGTCTAATGTAGTGCACTATATAGACAACCAGGTAGCCTGGGCCCTGGTCTAATGTAGTGCACTATATAGGGAATAGGTTATCATTGGGCCCTGGTCTAATGTAGTGCACTATACAGACAACCAGGTAGCCTGGGCCCTGGTCTAATGTAGTGCACTATACAGACAACCAGGTAGACTGGGCCCTGGTCTAATGTAGTGCACTATATAGGGAATAGGTTATCATTGGGCCCTGGTCTAATGTAGTGCACTGTATAGACAACCAGGTAGCCTGGGCCCTGGTCTAATGTAGTGCACTATACAGACAACCAGGTTGCCTGGGCCCTGGTCTAATGTAGTGCACTATATAGACAACCAGGTAGCCTGGGCCCTGGTCTAATGTAGTGCACTATATAGACAACCAGGTAGCCTGGGCCCTGGTCTAATGTAGTGCACTATACAGACAACCAGGTAGCCTGGGCCCTGGTCTAATGTAGTGCACTATACAGACAACCAGGTAGCCTGGGCCCTGGTCTAATGTAGTGCACTATACAGACAACCAGGTAGACTGGGCCCTGGTCTAATGTAGTGCACTATATAGGGAATAGGTTATCATTGGGCCCTGGTCTAATGTAGTGCACTATAGACAACCAGGTAGCCTGGGCCCTGGTCTAATGTAGTGCACTATACAGACAACCAGGTTGCCTGGGCCCTGGTCTAATGTAGTGCACTATATAGACAACCAGGTAGCCTGGGCCCTGGTCTAATGTAGTGCACTATATAGACAACCAGGTAGCCTGGGCCCTGGTCTAATGTAGTGCACTATACAGACAACCAGGTAGCCTGGGCCCTGGTCTAATGTAGTGCACTATATAGACAACCAGGTAGCCTGGGCCCTGGTCTAATGTAGTGCACTATATAGGGAATAGGTTATCATTGGGCCCTGGTGTAATGTAGTGCACTATACAGACAACCAGGTAGCCTGGGCCCTGGTCTAATGTAGTGCACTATACAGACAACCAGGTTGCCTGGGCCCTGGTCTAATGTAGTGCACTATATAGACAACCAGGTAGCCTGGGCCCTGGTCTAATGTAGTGCACTATATAGACAACCAGGTAGCCTGGGCCCTGGTCTAATGTAGTGCACTATACAGACAACCAGGTAGCCTGGGCCCTGGTCTAATGTAGTGCACTATACAGACAACCAGGTAGCCTGGGCCCTGGTCTAATGTAGTGCACTATACAGACAACCAGGTAGCCTGGGCCCTGGTCTAATGTAGTGCACTATATAGACAACCAGGTAGCCTGGGCCCTGGTCTAATGTAGTGCACTATATAGACAACCAGGTAGCCTGGGCCCTGGTCTAATGTAGTGCACTATACAGACAACCAGGTAGCCTGGGCCCTGGTCTAATGTAGTGCACTATATAGACAACCAGGTAGCCTGGGCCCTGGTCTAATGTAGTGCACTATATAGACAACCAGGTAGCCTGGGCCCTGGTCTAATGTAGTGCACTATATAGGGAATAGGTTATCATTGGGCCCTGGTCTAATGTAGTGCACTATACAGACAACCAGGTAGCCTGGGCCCTGGTCTAATGTAGTGCACTATACAGACAACCAGGTAGACTGGGCCCTGGTCTAATGTAGTGCACTATATAGGGAATAGGTTATCATTGGGCCCTGGTCTAATGTAGTGCACTGTATAGACAACCAGGTAGCCTGGGCCCTGGTCTAATGTAGTGCACTATACAGACAACCAGGTTGCCTGGGCCCTGGTCTAATGTAGTGCACTATATAGACAACCAGGTAGCCTGGGCCCTGGTCTAATGTAGTGCACTATATAGACAACCAGGTAGCCTGGGCCCTGGTCTAATGTAGTGCACTATACAGACAACCAGGTAGCCTGGGCCCTGGTCTAATGTAGTGCACTATATAGACAACCAGGTAGCCTGGGCCCTGGTCTAATGTAGTGCACTATATAGGGAATAGGTTATCATTGGGCCCTGGTCTAATGTAGTGCACTATACAGACAACCAGGTAGCCTGGGCCCTGGTCTAATGTAGTGCACTATACAGACAACCAGGTAGCCTGGGCCCTGGTCTAATGTAGTGCACTATACAGACAACCAGGTAGACTGGGCCCTGGTCTAATGTAGTGCACTATACAGACAACCAGGTACCCTGGGCCCTGGTCTAATGTAGTGCACTACATAGACAACCAGGTAGCCTGGGCCCTGGTCTAATGTAGTGCACTATACAGACAACCAGGTAGCCTGGGCCCTGGTCTAATGTAGTGTACTATACAGACAACCAGGTAGCCTGGGCCCTGGTCTAATGTAGTGCACTATACAGACAACCAGGTAGCCTGGGCCCTGGTCTAATGTAATGCACTATACAGACAACCAGGTAGCCTGGGCCCTGGTCTAATGTAGTGCACTATACAGACAACCAGGTAGCCTGGGCCCTGGTCTAATGTAGTGCACTATATAGGGAATAGGGTACGATTTGGGACTGAACCTTGATAGATAAAATGATATGTTGTTTTCCAGGGGACTGGCCAGCAGTATGTCTAAGAACCGGGACACAGCTGTGGTGACAGTAGGCTTCGGTCAGGGTAGCAAGGTGGATAGTGTGCCCATGGGCAGCCGGATAACCCACATCCCAGAGGCCTTGACTGGGCAGCGGGGTCCAGGCAATCCCCAGTCTTCAGGCCCGAGGCATGGGCGTCTGATGCACCAGAGCACCCTGTCACTAGGGGACCCACAGGGATCTGGGACCAGCTACACAACCACACACACTCAGGTCAGGACTGTACCACTAGATGGTATTATAGAACTGTACCACGACCACACACACTCAGGACTGTACCACTAGATGGTATTATAGAACTGTACCACGACCACACACACTCAGGACTGTACCACTAGATGGTATTATAGAACTGTACCACGACCACACACACTCAGGACTGTACCACTAGATGGTATTATAGAACTGTACCACAACCACACACACTCAGGTCAGGACTGTACTACTAGATGGTATTATAGAACTGTACCACTAGATGGTATTATAGAACTGTACTACTAGATGGTATTATAGAACTGTACCACAACCACACACACTCAGGTCAGGACTGTACTACTAGATGGTATTATAGAACTGTACCACGACCACACACACTCAGGACTGTACCACTAGATGGTATTATAGATCTGTACCACTAGATGGTATTATAGAACTGTACCACGACCACACACACTCAGGTCAGGACTGTACTACTAGATGGTATTATAGAACTGTACCACGACCACGCACACTCAGGACTGTACCACTAGATGGTATTATAGAACTGTACCACTACCACACATACTCAGGTCAGGACTGTACCACTAGATGGTATTATAGAACTGTACCACGACCACACACACTCAGGTCAGGACTGTACTACTAGATAGTATTATAGAACTGTACCACGACCACACACACTCAGGACTGTACCACTAGATGGTATTATAGAACTGTACCACGACCACACACACTCAGGACTGTACCACTAGATGGTATTATAGAACTGTACCTGTACCACACACACGTGTGTGTCTTTGACATGACCTGTCCTGAGATCCTCTTCCTGGTTCTCTCCAGAGTTACTGTGGGCGGGAGGCCGATGGCCAACCTCTGCTCTTCTTTCCCCGAGATCCCGCCTACCCTTCCCAGCACACCAGTCAGCTGAACCTGAGTCACACATCCACCAGCCAATCACAGACACACAGCAGAGACATCCACAACCCCAAACACATCATCCCGGTAAGACCAAGTGTCATTCTGGATGGATGAGTGAAGGACCGTCAGTTGAGCTTTATTTCATTCTGTGTCGTCTCAGTGCAACACGAACGTTCATGTCATCACTATAATTGTCAGAGGCAGCTGTCTTCAGTACTTAATGTCACCAGTACAGGGTGCTGTAGCCTCAGAGGAAGGAAACCACTGAACAACTGAATAAAATGGAACACCTCTATTCATCTCCCTCTTTCCCACACCTCTCCATTCTCCCAACGACGTCTTCCTCTACTCATCCCCTGTATCATGCTCTCATATCCCCTGTATCATGCTCTCATATCCCCTGTATCATGCTCTCATATCCCCTGTATCTTCCTCTACTCATATCCCCCGTATCTTCCTCTACTCATCCCCTGTATCTTCCTCTACTCATATCCCCTGTATCTTCCTCTACTCATATCCCCTGTATCTTCCTCTCATATCCCCTGTATCATGCTCTCATATCCCCTGTATCATGCTCTCATATCCCCTGTATCTTCCTCTACTCATCCCCCGTATCTTCCTCTACTCATCCCCTGTATCTTTCTCTCATATCCCCTGTATCTTTCTCTACTCATATCCCCTGTATCTTCCTCTACTCATCCCCTGTATCTTCCTCTACTCATATCCCCTGTATCTTCCTCTACTCATATCCCCTGTATCTTCCTCTCATATCCCCTGTATCTTTCTCTCATATCCCCTGTATCCTCCTCTCATATCCCCTGTATCTTTCTCTCATATCCCCTGTATCTTTCTCTCATATCCCCTGTATCCCCTGTATCTTCTCTCATATCCCCTGTATCGTTCTTCTCTCATATCCCCTGTATCTTTCTCTCATATCCTGTATCGTTCTCTCATATCCCCTGTATCTTTCTCTCATATCCCCTGTATCTTTCTCTCATATCCCCTGTATCCTCCTCTCATATCCCCTGTATCGTTCTCTCATATCCCCTGTATCTTCCTCTACTCATCCCCTGTATCTTCCTCTACTCATATCCCCTGTATCTTCCTCTACTCATCCCCCGTATCTTCCTCTACTCATCCCCTGTATCTTCCTCTACTCATATCCCCTGTATCTTCCTCTACTCATATCCCCTGTATCTTCCTCTCATATCCCCTGTATCTTGCTCTCATATCCCCTGTATCTTCCTCTCTCATCCCCGTATCTTCCTCATATCTACTCATCCCCTGTATCTTTCTCTCATATCCCCTGTATCTTCTCTACTCATATCCCCTGTATCTTCCTCTACTCATATCCCCTGTATCTTTCTACTCATATCCCCTGTATCTTTCTCTCATATCCCCTGTATCCTCCTCTCATATCCCCTGTATCTTTCTCTCATATCCCCTGTATCTTCCTCTCATATCCCCTGTATGTTCTCTCATATCCCCTGTATCGTTCTCTCATATCCCCTGTATCGTTCTCTCATATCCCCTGTATCTTCCTCTACTCATCCCCTGTATCTTTCTCTCATATCCCCTGTATCTTTCTCTCATATCGCCTGTATCCTCCTCTCATATCCCCTGTATCGTTCTCTCATATCCCCTGTATCTTCCTCTACTCATCCCCTGTATCTTCCTCTACTCATATCCCCTGTATCTTCCTCTACTCATCCCCCGTATCTTCCTCTACTCATCCCCCGTATCTTCCTCTACTCATCCCCTGTATCTTCCTCTCATATCCCCTGTATCTTCCTCTCATATCCCCTGTATCTTCCTCTCATATCCCCTGTATCTTCCTCTACTCATCCCCTGTATCTTTCTCTCATATCCCCTGTATCTTTCTCTACTCATATCCCCTGTATCTTTCTCTCATATCCCCTGTATCTTCCTCTACTCATATCCCCTGTATCTTCCTCTACTCATATCCCCTGTATCTTTCTCTACTCATATCCCCTGTATCTTTCTCTACTCATATCCCCTGTATCTTTCTCTCATATCCCCTGTATCTTTCTCTCATATCCCCTGTATCTTCCTCTACTCATATCCCCTGTATCTTTCTCTACTCATATCCCCTGTATCTTTCTCTACTCATATCCCCTGTATCTTTCTCTACTCATATCCCCTGTATCTTTCTCTACTCATATCCCCTGTATCTTTCTCTACTCATATCCCCTGTATCTTTCTCTACTCATATCCCCCTGTATCTTTCTCTACTCATATCCCCCGTATCTTTCTTCTACTCATATCCCCCGTATCTTCCTCCCCTACTCATCCCCCGTATCTTCCTCTACTCATCCCCCGTATCTTCTTCCTCTCATATCCCCCGTATCTTTCTCTCATATCCCCTGTATCTTTCTCTCATATCCCCTGTATCTTCCTCTCATATCCCCTGTATCTTCTCTACTCATCCCCTGTATCTTCCTCTCATATCCCCTGTATCTTCCTCTACTCATCCCCCCTCGTATCTTCCTCTACTCATCCCCTGTATCTTCCTCTCATATCCCCTGTATCATATCCCCTCTACTCATATCCCCTGTATCTTCCTCTACTCATATCCCCTGTATCTTCTCTACTCATATCCCCTGTATCTTCCTCTACTCATCCCCTGTATCTTCCTCTACTCATATCCCCTGTATCTTCCTCTACTCATATCCCCTGTATCTACTTATCCCCTATCTCATATCCCCTGTATCTTTCTCTCATATCCCCTGTATCTTCCTCTACTCATATCCCCTGTATCTTCCTCTCATATCCCCTGTATCTTCCTCTCATATCCCCTGTATCTTCTCTCCCTCATATCATATCCCCTGTATCTTTCTCTCATATCCCCTGTATCTTCCTCTCATATCCCCTGTATCTTTCCTCTCATATCCCCTGTATCCTCTCATATCCCCTGTACCTTCCTCTACTCATCCCCCGTATCTTCCTCTACTCATCCCCTGTATCTTCCTCTACTCATATCCCCTGTATCTTCCTCTACTCATATCCCCTGTATCTTCCTCTACTCATATCCCCTGTATCTTTCTCTACTCATATCCCCTGTATCTTTCTCTACTCATATCCCCTGTATCTTTCTCTCATATCCCCTGTATCTTCCTCTACTCATATCCCCTGTATCTTTCTCTACTCATATCCCCTGTATCTTTCTCTACTCATATCCCCTGTATCTTTCTCTACTCATATCCCCTGTATCTTTCTCTACTCATATCCCCTGTATCTTCCTCTACTCATATCCCCCGTATCTTTCTCTCATATCCCCTGTATCTACCTCTACTCATATCCCCTGTATCTTTCTCTCATATCCCCTGTATCTTTCTCTCATATCCCCTGTATCTTTCTCTCATATCCCCTGTATCTTTTCTCTCCCCTGTATCTTCCTATCCCCTGTATCTCCTCTACTCATATCCCCTGTATCTTCCTCTACTCATATCCCCTGTATCTTCTCTACTCATCCCCTGTATCTTTCTACTCATATCCCCTGTATCTTTCTCTACTCATCCCCTGTATCTTTCTCTATCCCCATCCCCGTATCTTTCTCTACTCATCCCCCTGTATCTTTCTCTACTCATCCCCCGTATCTTTCTCTACTCATCCCCTGTATCTTCCTCTACTCATCCCCCTGTATCTTTCTCTACTCATCCCCCGTATCTTCCTCTACTCATCCCCTGTATCTTCCTCTATCATCCCCCGTATCTTCCTCTACTCATCCCCCGTATCTTCCTCTACTCATCCCCCGTATCTTCTCTCTACTCATCCCCCGTATCTTCCCTACTCATCCCCCGTATCTTCCTCTACTCATCCCCCGTATCTTCCTCTACTCATCCCCCGTATCTTTCTACTCATCCCCTGTATCTTCCTCTACTCATCCCCTGTATCTTCCTCTCATATCCCCTGTATCTTCCTCTCATATCCCCTGTATCTTCTCTCTCATATCCCCTGTATCTTCCTCTCATATCCCCTGTATCTTCCTCTCATATCCCCTGTATCTTTCTCTCATATCCCCTGTATCTTTCTCTCATATCCCCTGTATCTTCCTCTACTCATCCCCTGTATCTTCCTCTACTCATCCCCTGTATCTTCCTCTATCCTCATCCCCTGTATCTTCCTCTACTCTACTATCCCCTGTATCTTCCTCTACTCATCCCCTGTATCTTCCTCTACTCATCCCCTGTATCCCTCTCATATCCCTATCTCATCCCCTGTATCTTCCTCTCATATCCCCTGTATCCTCTCTCTACTCATCCCCTGTATCCCTGTATCTTTCTCTACTCATATCCCCTGTATCTTTCTCTCATATCCCCTGTATCTTTCTCTCATATCCCCTGTATCTTCCTCTACTCATATCCCCTGTATCTTCCTCTACTCATATCCCCTGTATCTTCCTCTACTCATATCCCCTGTATCTTTCTCTACTCATATCCCCTGTATCTTTCTCTACTCATATCCCCTGTATCTTTCTCTACTCATATCCCCTGTATCTTTCTCTACTCATATCCCCTGTATCTTTCTCTACTCATATCCCCCTGTATCTTTCTCTACTCATATCCCCTGTATCTTTCTCTACTCATATCCCCTGTATCTTTCTCTACTCATATCCCCCGTATCTTTCTCTACTCATATCCCCTGTATCTTTCTCTCATCCCCCGTATCTTCCTCTCATATCCCCTGTATCCCCGTATCCCCTGTATCTCTCATATCCCCCTGTATCTTTCTCTCATATCCCCTGTATCTCTCTCATATCCCCTGTATCTTTCTCTCATATCCCCTGTATCTCCCTCTACTCATATCCCCTGTATCTTTCTCTCATATCCCCTGTATCTTTCTCTCATATCCCCTGTATCTTCCTCTACTCATATCCCCTGTATCTTTCTCTACTCATATCCCGTATCTTTCTCTACTCATCCCCCGTATCTTTCTCTACTCATCCCCCGTATCTTTCTCTACTCATCCCCCGTATCTTTCTCTACTCATCCCCCGTATCTTCCTCTACTCATCCCCCGTATCTTCCTCTACTCATCCCCCGTATCTTCCTCTACTCATCCCCCGTATCTTCCTCTACTCATCCCCCGTATCTTTCCTTCTCATATCCCCCGTATCTTCCTCTCATATCCCCCGTATCTTCTCTCTCATATCATATCCCCGTATCTTTCTCTCATCCCCTGTATCTTCCTCTACTCATCCCCTGTATCTTCCTCTACTCATATCCCCTGTATCTTCCTCTCATATCCCCCGTATCTTCCTCTCATATCCCCTGTATCTTCTCTCTATCCCCTCATCCCCTGTATCTTCCTCTACTATCCCCTGTATCTTTCCTCTACTCATCCCCTGTATCTTCCTCTACTCATCCCCTGTATCTTCTCTCTCATATCCCCTGTATCTTCCTCTACTCATATCCCCCCCTGTATCTTCCCCTGTATCTACTCATATCCCCTGTATCTTCCTCTCATATCCCCTGTATCTTTCTCTACTCATATCCCCTGTATCTTCCTCTACTCATATCCCCTGTATCTTCCTCTACTCATATCCCCTGTATCTTCCCTATCTTCCTCTACTCATATCCCCTGTATCTTCCTCTACTCATATCCCCTGTATCTTCCTCTCATATCCCCTGTATCTTCCTCTACTCATATCCCCTGTATCTTCCTCTCATATCCCCTGTATCTTTCTCTCATATCCCCTGTATCTTCCTCTACTCATATCCCCTGTATCTTTCTCTCATATCCCCTGTATCTTCCTCTCATATCCCCTGTATCTTCCTCTCATATCCCCTGTATCTTTCTCTCATATCCCCTGTATCTTCCTCTCATATCCCCTGTATCTTTCTCTCATATCCCCTGTATCTTCCTCTCCATATCCCCTGTATCTTTCTCTCATATCCCCTGTATCCTCCTCTCATATCCCCTGTATCTTCCTCTCATATCCCCTGTATCTTTCTCTCATATCCCCTGTATCTTCCTCTACTCATATCCCCTGTATCTTTCTCTCATATCCCCTGTATCCTCCTCTCATATCCCCTGTATCTTCCTCTCATATCCCCTGTACCTTCCTCTACTCATCCCCCGTATCTTCCTCTACTCATCCCCTGTATCTTCCTCTACTCATCCCCTGTATCTTCCTCTACTCATATCCCCTGTATCTTCCTCTACTCATATCCCCTGTATCTTTCTCTACTCATATCCCCTGTATCTTTCTCTACTCATATCCCCTGTATCTTTCTCTCATATCCCCTGTATCTTCCTCTACTCATATCCCCTGTATCTTTCTCTACTCATATCCCCTGTATCTTTCTCTACTCATATCCCCTGTATCTTTCTCTACTCATATCCCCTGTATCTTTCTCTACTCATATCCCCTGTATCTTCCTCTACTCATATCCCCCGTATCTTTCTCTCATATCCCCTGTATCTTCCTCTACTCATATCCCCTGTATCCATATCCCCTGTATCTTTTCTCATATCATATCCCCTGTATCCCCTTATCTTTCTCATATCCCCTGTATCTTTCTCTCATATCCCCTGTATCTTTCTCTCATATCCCCTGTATCTCCCTCTACTCATATCCCCTGTATCTTCCTCTACTCATATCCCCTGTATCTTTCTCTACTCATCCCCCGTATCTTTCTCTACTCATATCCCCCGTATCTTTCTCTACTCATCCCCTGTATCTTTCTCTACTCATCCCCCGTATCTTTCTCTACTCATCCCCCGTATCTTTCTCTACTCATCCCCCGTATCTTTCTCTACTCATCCCCCGTATCTTTCTCTACTCATCCCCCGTATCTTCCTCTACTCATCCCCCGTATCTTCCTCTACTCATCCCCCGTATCTTCCTCTACTCATCCCCCGTATCTTCCTCTACTCATCCCCGTATCTTCCTCTACTCATCCCCCGTATCTTCCTCTACTCATCCCCCGTATCTTCCTCTACTCATCCCCGTATCTTCCTCTACTCATCCCCCGTATCTTCCTCTACTCATCCCCCGTATCTTCCTCTACTCATCCCCCGTATCTTCCTCTACTCATCCCCCGTATCTTCCTCTCATATCCCCCGTATCTTCCTCTCATATCCCCCGTATCTTCCTCTCATATCCCCCGTATCTTCCTCTCATATCCCCCGTATCTTTCTCTCATATCCCCTGTATCTTTCTCTCATATCCCCTGTATCTTTCTCTCATATCCCCTGTATCTTCCTCTACTCATCCCCTGTATCTTCCTCTACTCATCCCCTGTATCTTCCTCTACTCATCCCCTGTATCTTCCTCTACTCATCCCCTGTATCTTCCTCTACTCATCCCCTGTATCCCTCTCTCTACTCATCCCCTGTATCTTCCTCTCATATCCCCTGTATCCCTCTCTCTACTCATCCCCTGTATCCCGCTCTCTACTCATCCCCTGTATCTTTCTCTCATATCCCCTGTATCTTTCTCTCATATCCCCTGTATCTTCCTCTACTCATATCCCCTGTATCTTCCTCTACTCATATCCCCTGTATCTTTCTCTACTCATATCCCCTGTATCTTTCTCTACTCATATCCCCCGTATCTTTCTCTACTCATATCCCCCGTATCTTTCTCTACTCATATCCCCCGTATCTTTCTCTACTCATATCCCCCGTATCTTTCTCTACTCATCTTTCTCTACTCATATCCCCTGTATCTTTCCCTCATATGTATTTCTCTCTCATATCCCCCGTATCTTCCTCTCATATCCCCCGTATCTTCCTCTCATATCCCCCGTATCCTCATATCCCCCGTATCTTTCTCTCATATCCCCTGTATCTCTCTCATATCCCCTGTATCTTTCTCTCATATCCCCTGTATCTCCTCTCTCTCATATCCCCTGTATCCCCTTTCTCTCATATCCCCTGTATCTTTCTCTCATATCCCCTGTATCTTCCTCTACTCATATCCCCTGTATCTCTACTCATATCCCGTATCTCTCTCTACTCATATCCCGTATCTTTCTCTACTCATCCCCCGTATCTTTCTCTACTCATCCCCCGTATCTTTCTCTACTCATCCCCCGTATCTTCCTCTACTCATCATCCCCCGTATCTTCCTCTACTCATCCCCCGTATCTTCCTCTACTCATCCCCCCGTATCTTCCTCTACTCATCCCCCGTATCTTCCTCTCATATCCCCCGTATCTTCCTCTCATATCCCCCGTATCTTCCTCTCATATCCCCCGTATCTTCCTCTACTCATCCCCTGTATCTTCCTCTACTATCCCCTGTATCTTCCCCTCATATCCCCTGTATCTTCCTCTCATATCCCCCGTATCTTCCTCTCATATCCCCCGTATCTTCCTCTCATATCCCCTGTATCTTCCTCTACTATCCCCTGTATCTTCCTCTTCATCCCCTGTATCTTCCTCATCCCCTGTATCTTCCTCTACTCATCCCCTGTATCTTCCTCTACTCATCCCCTGTATCTTCCTCTACTCATCCCCTGTATCTTCCTCTACTCCCCTGTATCCCCTCATATCCCTGTATCTCTCTACTCATCCCCTGTATCCCTCTCTCTACTCATCCCCTGTATCTTTCTCTCATATCCCCTGTATCTTTCTCTCATATCCCCTGTATCTTTCTCTCATATCCCCTGTATCTACCTCTACTCATATCCCCTGTATCTTTCTCTCATATCCCCTGTATCCCTCTCTCTACTCATCCCCTGTATCCCTCTCTCTACTCATCCCCTGTATCTTTCTCTCATATCCCCTGTATCTTTCTCTCATATCCCCTGTATCTTTCTCTCATATCCCCTGTATCTTCTCTACTCATATCCCCTGTATCTTTCTCTCATATCCCCTGTATCTTTCTCTCATATCCCCTGTATCTTCCTCTCCCTCATATCCCCTGTATCTTCTCTACTCATATCCCCCGTATCTTTCTCTACTCATATCCCCCCGTATCTTTCTCTACTCATATCCCCGTATCTTTCTCTACTCATATCCCCCGTATCTTTCTCTACTCTGTATATCCCCCGTATCTTTCTCTACTCATCCCCCGTATCTTTCTCTACTCATCCCCCGTATCTTTCTCTACTCATCCCCCGTATCTTTCTCTACTCATATCCCCGTATCTTTCTACTCATCCCCCCGTATCTTTCTCTACTCATCCCCCGTATCTTTCTCTACTCATCCCCCGTATCTTTCTCTACTCATCCCCCGTATCTTTCTCTACTCATCCCCCGTATCTTTCTCTACTCATCCCCCGTATCTTTCTCTACTCATCCCCCGTATCTTCCTCTACTCATCCCCCGTATCTTTCTCTCATATCCCCCGTATCTTCCTCTCATATCCCCCGTATCTTCCTCTCATATCCCCCCGTATCTTCCTCTCATATCCCCCGTATCTTCCTCTCATATCCCCCGTATCTTCCTCTACTCATCCCCCGTATCTTCCTCTACTCATCCCCCGTATCTTCCTCTACTCATCCCCCGTATCTTCTCTACTCATCCCCCGTATCTTCTCTCTACTCATCCCCCGTATCTTCCTCTCATATCCCCCGTATCTTCCTCTCATATCCCCCGTATCTTCCTCTCATATCCCCCGTATCTTCCTCTCATATCCCCCGTATCTTCCTCTCATATCCCCGTATCTTCCTCTCATATCCCCCGTATCTTCCTCTCATATCCCTGTGCATCTTCCTCTACTCATCCCCTGTATCTTCCTCTACTCATCCCCTGTATCTTCCTCTCATATCCCCTGTATCCCTCTCTCTACTCATCCCCTGTATCCCTCTCTCTACTCATCCCCTGTATCCCTCTCTCTACTCATCCCCTGCATCTTCCTCTCATATCCCCTGTATCCCTCTCTCTACTCATCCCCTGTATCCTCCTCTCATATCCCCTGTATCCCTCTCTCTACTCATCCCCTGTATCTTTCTCTCATATCCCCTGTATCTTACTCTACTCATCCCCTGTATCTTCCTCTACTCATCCCCTGTATCTTTCTATTTCGCCCCCTATTCTCCCTCGCTGTCCCCCTAAAACCCTATTCTTATTTTCTCTCTCTGGCCCCTTCTCTATACTTCTACTCTCTCTGGCCCCTCTATCCTTCTGCACCTTCTCTCTCTCTCCATCCCCCCTATATCTTTCTCTCTCCAGTGCAATGTTCTTCATAGGCTGGGTCAGAGTAATTGGTCTCGTAATCGCGAGGGCGAGGCCATGAGAGAGGTGACCAATCCCAAGGAGCCCACCCCCTACTGGACGACCTATCGCAGTGAGCACAGGAGTCCTAGCCCCTCTCCCTCACCACACGACCCCACTGGTAGACCCACACTGTGGCATCAACATGATATACTGACAGGTAAAACACTTTGTTTTCCTCTTTCTTACATGTTCTCATGTAAACCCACAGTATCCTGTACGAACCACAGCTGTTTGTGCGTGTTTCAGGTGAGACCAGGACTCCAGCAGGTCCAGGTAACCCTAGGAGACAGTCTGGAGAGAGAGTCCTGTGGGCAACACGACGCTGGGAGACGGACTGCTGTTCCCTCCGACTCTACTAAACACACAGTTCAACTGTGTGCACACACACACACACACACACACACACACACACACACACACACACACACACACACACACACACACACACACACACACACACACACACACACACACACCTCTGACCCAACTGAGTGCAGTTCAGTCCAACAACAGTGAAATACAACCAAAACCAGTCCAATAACACTCCATCTAGTCAGAACAACTCCCTGCAATAACACTTCAGACTAATAAACCTGCTCCCTGAAGAGCACTGAACTGGCAGATCTGGGCTGAGTGTTACAGCACTGAACTGGCAGATCTGGGCTGAGTGTTACAGCACTGAACTGGCAGATCTGGGCTGAGTGTTACAGCACTGAACTGGCAGATCTGGGCTGAGTGTTACAGCACTGAACTGGCAGATCTGGGCTGAGTGTTTACAGCACTGAACTGTTAGATCTGGGCTGAGTGTTTACAGCACTGAACTGTTAGGGCTTTTCACTTAATAAAATAACGAATTAATGGGAACTGTGTGAGAGAATGTGTGCATAGGAGACTGAAAGGGTGTGTGTGTGCCAGGAGTAGAACAGTACATCTACTACCTAACCACGTCTGTCTGACAGGACATTTACCATGGAGGGTTGGCCCTGGGGGGGGGGGGCAGTCAGTACAGTCTCAAACCCCTCCCTCCCTCACTAACGTCAACAACATTCAACACCCCTCCCTCCCTCCCTAACGTCAACAACATTCAACCCCCTCCCTCCCTCCCTAACGTCAACAACATTCAACACCCCTCCCTCCCTAACGTCAACAACATTCAACACCCCTCCCTCCCTCCCTAACGTCAACAACATTCAACACCCCTCCCTCCCTCCCTAACGTCAACAACATTCAACCCCCTCCCTCCCTCCCTAACGTCAACAACATTCAACACCCTCCCTCCCTCCCTAACGTCAACAACATTCAACACCCCTCCCTCCCTAACGTCAACATCATTCAACACCCCTCCCTCCCCAACGTCAACAACATTCAACACCCCTCCCTCCCTAACGTCAACACCCCTCCCTCCCCAACGTCAACAACATTCAACACCCCTCCCTCCCCAACGTCAACAACATTCAACACCCCTCCCTCCCTAACGTCAACAACATTCAACACCCCTCCCTCCCCAACGTCAACAACATTCAACACCCCTCCCTCCCTCCCTAACGTCAACAACATTCAACACCCCTCCCTCCCTCCCTAACGTCAACAACATTCAACACCCCTCCCTCCCTCCCTAACGTCAACAACATTCAACACCCCTCCCTCCCTAACGTCAACAACATTCAACACCCCTCCCTCCCTAACGTCAACAACATTCAACACCCCTCCCTCCCTAACGTCAACAACATTCAACACCCCTCCCTCCCTAACGTCAACAACATTCAACACCCCTCCCTCCCTCCCCAACGTCAACAACATTCAACATCCCTCCCTCCCCCCATTCCCTCCCTCCCTATCGTCAACAACATTCAACACCCCTCCCTCCCTAACGTCAACAACATTCAACACCCCTCCCCCTCCCTCCCTCCCTAACGTCAACATTCAACCCCTCCCTCCCTCCCTAACGTCAACAACATTCAACCCCCTCCCTCCCTCCCTAACGTCAACAACATTCAACACCCCTCCCTCCCTCCCTAACGTCAACAACATTCAACACCCCTCCCTCCCCAACGTCAACAACATTCAACACCCCCCTCCCTCCCTCCCTAACGTCAACAACATTCAACACCCCTCCCTCCCTAACGTCAACAACATTCAACCCCCTCCCTCCCTCCCTAACGTCAACAACATTCAACACCCCTCCCTCCCTAACGTCAACAACATTCAACACCCCTCCCTCCCCAACGTCAACAACATTCAACACCCCTCCCTCCCCAACGTCAACAACATTCAACACCCCTCCCTCCCCAACGTCAACAACATTCAACACCCCTCCCTCCCTAACGTCAACAACATTCAACACCCCTCCCTCCCTAACGTCAACAACATTCAACACCCCTCCCTCCCTAACGTCAACACCCCTCCCTCCCCAACGTCAACAACATTCAACACCCCTCCCTCCCTAACGTCAACAACACCCCTCCCTCCCCAACGTCAACAACATTCAACACCCCTCCCTCCCTCCCCAACGTCAACAACATTCAACACCCCTCCCTCCCTCCCTAACGTCAACAACATTCAACACCCCTCCCTCCCTCCCTAACGTCAACAACATTCAACACCCCTCCCTCCCTCCGTCAACAACATTCAACACCCCTCCCTCCCTAACATTCAACACCCCTCCCTCCCCAACAACATTCAACACCCCTCCCTCCCCAACAACATTCAACACCCCTCCCTCCCCAACAACATTCAACACCCCTCCCTCCCCAACGTCAACAACATTCAACACCCCTCCCTCCCTCCCTCCCCAACGTCAACATTCAACACCCGAGAAGGTAAACTAGGAAGCAGGATCAATGAGCGAGCCACCATCCATGTTCATTTACATCAGACTTTATTCATTGTTTTGTAGAGAACTCAGACAGATGACATGGAGGAGGGGAACAGCGAGATAGTAGGCAAAGAATATAAACAGACAAGACAGAGAGATAAAAGATAGGAAGAGGATCGGCGTATTTACAATCATCGGCCCCCCGACCAGAGAGACAGGGATAGAGAGACAGAAAGGACTCTAGCAGGTCCAGCCAATAGCGTTATTAGTAGATTTCATCAAGCGTTGGATTGTTCACCCACTAACAGGGAACGTGAGCTGGGTTTAGACTGTCGTGAGACAGAGATAGAGGGGGGACAGATAAAGGACTAGCAGGTCCAGCTAGCAGCGTTATTAGTAACTAACAGGGAACGTGAGCTGGGTTTAGACTGTCGTGAGACAGGGATAGAGGGACAGATAAAGGACTAGCAGGTCCAGCTAGCAGCGTTATTAGTAACTAACAGGGAACGTGAGCTGGGTTTAGACTGTCGTGAGACAGGGATAGAGGAGGGACAGATAAAGGACTAGCAGGTCCAGCTAGCAGCGTTATTAGTAACTAACAGGGAACGTGAGCTGGGTTTAGACTGTCGTGAGACAGGGATAGAGGAGGGACAGATAAAGGACTAGCAGGTCCAGCTAGCAGCGTAACAGCAGTGGGACTAGTAAGGTAAAGATCCCCTGGACTAGACAGTAAGGTCAGGGTAGGGGGCAGGTTACGCTGATCCTAGGTCTGTGCCTCTGAACCAGTGTCAGCTCACAACAGGGCGGTGTCTTAAATAGCACCATATTCCCTAGATAGTGCACTACTGTTGACCAGGGCCTATAGTGATAGTGCACTACATAGGGAATGGGGTGTCACGTGGGAGGCGTCACATAGGTCCGCTTCTCTAAAATCCAGTTTCTGCTACGGTTTCAGTGCAATCTTAAAAACAGACAGAAGCAGGAATCTGAAAGGTAAAGGAACGATGGCAGCAACAACGGTGTCCCAGCCTCCTGAAACAATACTGACACTACCTACCATCAGTACGTCCATTACACTAACCATCCTCTCTGGGAGATTGAGTTTGATTATATATTGTATTGTGATGGTATTATGTGTGGGGGGAGGGGATAATAATAATATTGCTAGAGGTTTCTGTTCAGTAGTCTTTCCTCGGACTTCAAAAGTAATAATAAGAGACTGGCATCGTAAACACCTAGAGAGACACAGCTGGGGGCACCGCCATGTGTGTGTGTGGGGGGTTCATATGTGTGTGTTGTAATGTTTCAGTGTGGTCTACTCGTGAACTAAAGCCTTGACCGATATGGCGACTGACTGCATGCGTAGGAGGATAGGTGGAAAAACACTTCCTGTTGAAAAACAAATCCCGCCAGGTGATTGGTTGGTTAGGTGACAGGTCAGAGGTCAAGGGGGGAGAGGGCGTGTGTAGAGTTGGTCTGAGCAGACTGAGGAAGTACAGAAGTACTTAGTGGAAGCTCCTTTTCTTTTACGTTTGATCTACGGGTTTCTCATTTTCTTCTTCTCTCTCGTTCGTCTCATCTCTCAGATCCCTCTTCTTCTCCTCTTTCTTCCTACTCGTTCTTCTTCTCCTCTTTCTTCCTACTCGTTCTTCTTCTCCTTCTGTTTCAGCAGTTTGTTGATCTCTCTCTTGGCCATGCCAGCGTACTTGCTTATGACGCCATGCTGGTTCAGACCAGGAAGCAGGAGCAGGAAACTCACTGGGAACAAAGGAAACAGAGTCACTACAGTTGAAGTCTGACGTTTACATACGCCGTAGCCAGAAACATTTAAACTCAGTTTCGCAATTCCGGACATTTAATCCTAATAAAAATTCCTTGTCTTAGTTAGGATCACCACTTTATTTTAAGACTGAAATGTCAGAATAATTAGTAGAGAGAATGATTTATTTCAGCTTTTATTTCTTTCATCACATTCCCAGTGGGTCAGAAGTTTACATACACAATTAGTATTTGGGAGCATTGCCTTTAAATTGTTTAACTTGGGTGAAACTGATCAGGTAGCCTTCCACAAACTTCCCACAATAAGTTGGGTGAATTTTGGCCCATTCCTCCTGACAGAGCTGGTGTAACTGAGTCAGGTTTGTAGGCCTCCTTGCTCGCACACGCTTTTTCAGTTCTGCCCACAAATGTTCTATAGGATTGAGGTCAGGCCTTTGATGGCCACTCCAATACCTTGACTTCGTTGTCCTTAAGCCATTTTGTCACAACTTTGGAAGTATGCTTGGGGTCATTGTCCATTTGGAAGACCCATTTGCAACCAAGCTTCAACTTCCTGACTGATGTGTTGAGATGTTGCTTCAATATATCCACATAATTTCCCCTCATGATGCCATCCATTTTGTTTCTGAGGTCTTGGCTGATTTCTTTTGATTTTCCCATGATGTCAAGCAAAGAAGCACTGAGTTTGAAGGTCGCCTTGAAATACATCCAAAGCTACACCTCCAATTGACTCAAATGATGTCTATTAGCCTATCAGAAGCTTCTAAAGCCATGACACAATTTTCTGGAATTTTCCAAGCTGTTTAAAGGCACAGTCAACTTAGTGTATGTAAACCTCTGACCCACTGGAATTGTGATACAGTGAATGATAGTCTGAACAATTGTTGAAAAAATTACTTGTGTCATGATGTCCTAACCGACTTGCCAAAACTATAGTTTGTTAACAAGAAATGTGTGGACTAACTAAACAGCATACTGCTTAAAGGGCTGTTTTCATTAGTGCATACTGTAGCAAAACGAGCCTCTCTTATTGGACAAGCTCAGGTTAGTCCCTCCACCACTGTGCAGTTTGGTTCCTAACGGGTCTATTAAAACAATCTACTCCACGTTTAGTGGAACAATGTCTCATCATATATATAAACAAGTCAGGATTCTGTAGGACAGTTTGTCTGGTGAACTGGGTAAAGAGACTAGGGTTGCCTCCCAAAGGGCACCCTATTCCCTATGTAGTGCACTACTTTTGACCAGAACCCTATGGGGTTCCCCTAATAGGGAGTGATCCTATGATGTATAACCCTTTCTCTTGGTGGTATTTTACAGTTGCAGGATGACAATGCACTGACTACTGAACAGCTATCAGCTGGCTATGGGGCCTTGTGCTTGTCTGTTACAGCTACGCAGTCAGACCAATAATTAGCCAAGGTCTCCGGTGATGTTTGGAATATATAGTTAATGCTGGGTCTCGGTCTAAAATGGCACCCTATTCCCTATATAGTCCACTACCCCCAATAGGCCCTAGTCAAAAGTAGTGCACTATATAGTTAGAATAAGGTGCCAATCAATACTTGTTGTGCTGGCCTGGTATGCAAAGACAAGTATAAACCAAGTAACATTTGAGTCAGAATTTGACTTGATCCATAAACTGACAGGGTGTGTATCCCAAATGGCACCCTATTCCCCATGTAGTGCACTACTTTGGACCAGAGCCCTATAGAGAAAAGGGTGCCATTTGGAACATGCTCAAGGACTTCCGTTTCTGTCAACCTTCGTACATCCTTCCTATGTGGTCACTTCTCTAATGGTGTCAGGTGGTTTTAACGGTCACTGTAATTATTACTATAGCAACAGGAGAAAGCAGGAGAGAGAGCAGCTACAATGTCACACACCAGAATACAACCGATTGTATTTTATTTATTTAACTAGGCAAGTCAGTTAAGAACAAATTCTTATTTACAATGACGGCCTACCGGGGAACATCGGGTTAACTGCCTTGTTCAAGGGCAGAACGACATATTTTTAGCTCAGGGATTCGATCCAGCAACCTTTCAGTTACTGGCTCAATGTTCTAACCACTAGGCTACCTGATTGGACCTAAATACTCCTGCTTGTATTAACCTGATTGTTTGAACTCAGAACACCAGGACTGTGTGAAATAATGCAGCAATGAGTAAGCTACAGTCATGGGACCTTTTGGCAGAGTTAGCCATTAGCCCAGGTAGGTTTAGTATAGGTTGGCTGAGTTATCCATCAGCCCAGGTGGGTTTAGTACAGGTAGGCAGAGTTAGCCATTCGCCCAGGTGGGTTTAGTACAGGTAGGCTGAGTTAGCCATCAGCCCAGGTGGGTTTAGTACAGGTTGGCTGAGTTAGCCATTAGCCCAGGTGGGTTTAGTACATGTAGGCTGAGTTAGCCATTAGCCCAGGTGGGTTTAGTACAGGTTGGCTGAGTTATCCATTAGCCCAGGTGGGTTTAGTACAGGTTGGCTGAGTTAGCCATTAGCCCAGGTGGGTTTAGTACAGGTTGGCTGAGTCTCTAAGAGCTGTGAGTGCTTCTGGGTAAGTCTAAGAGCTTTACACACCTGGATTCTACAATATTTGCGCATGATTATTTTCAAAATTCTTCAAGCTCTGTCAACTTGGTTGTTAAACCTTTCAAGTATTGCCATAGATTGTCAAGTAGATTTAAGTCGAAACTGCCACTCGGGAACATTCAACGTCTTCTTATACAGTGTATATTTGGCCTTGTGTTTTAGATTATTGTCCTGCTGAAAGGTGAATTCGTCTCCCAGTGCTTGGTGGAACGCAGACTGAACCAGGTTTTCCTCTAGGATTGTGCCTGTACTTCGCTCCATTCAGTTTGCCCCAAACAAACATTAAAACTTCATATTCAGGACAAAAAGTGAATTGATTTGCCACATTTTTTGCACTATTACTTTAGTGGATTGCTGTGTTGTTTAGGTCAGCTTTCCTTTCACAGCCATTAAACTAACGGGTTTAAAGATCACCATGGTGAAATCGAGTGGTTTCCTTCCTCTCCGGCAACTGAGTTCCCTGAAGGACGCCTGTATCTTTGTAGTGGCTAGGTGTATTGAAGTGTAATTAATAACTTGACCATGCTCAAAAAGGGACATTCGATTACTGCCATTTTTTGTTGTTGTTTTCACCCATCGACCAATAAGGGGGCCTTCTTTGCGAGGCATTGTTAAACCTCCCTGGTCCTTGTGGTTGAACCAGTGTTTGACTGAGGGACCTGACAGATATCTATTACATAAAGTTGGGCGTATCTATTACATAAAGTTCTAAAATATGTTAAACACTATTATTGCACACAGAGTGAGTCCATGCCGTGGACTTGTTAAAAGGACATTTTTACTCCTGAACTTATTTAGGCTTGCCATAACAAAGGGGTTGAATAGTTATGCCTTAGTTTAAAAAATTAAAATAAACTTAATTCCACTTTGAAATCATGGGGTATAATGTGTAGATCAGAAACACAAAATCTCAATTTAGTCCATTTTAATCCAGTCAAAGGGTGTGAATACAGGTACATCGGTAGGCTACAGATGGGTCGGTAGGGTACGGGCACTGTAGGTAGGTCGGTAGGGTACAGGTAGGTATTTGCCACATTTTTTGCACTATTACTTTAGTGGATTGCTGTGTTGTTTAGGTAGGGTGTCGGTAGGGTACAGGTACATCGGTAGGCTACAGATGGGTCGGTAGGGTACAGGTAGGTCAGTAGTGTACATGTAGATACGGTAGGTAGTGTGCATGTAGGTAGGTAGGTAGGGTACAGGTACAGGCAGGTAGACAGGTGCTGGTACGTACCGATCAGGTAGGTGAGGAAAAGGTTGTGGACTTGCTGTCCCATCCAGGCCACCGTCACCAGACTGCTGATCACAGACGCAAAGTACTGTGGGAAGACAACCGGAAGAGACATCACTACCCCGTTCCAAAACAGGCGACACAGAGACCCCGTTCCAAAACAGACGACACAGAGACCCCGTTCCAAAACAGACGGCGAGACCCCGTTCCAAAACAGACAGAGAGACCCCGTTCTAAAACAGACAGAGAGACCCCGTTCTAAAACAGACAGAGAGACCCCGTTCTAAAACAGACAGAGAGACCCCGTTCTAAAACAGACAGAGAGACCCCGTTCTAAAACAGACAGAGAGACCCCGTTCTAAAACAGACAGAGAGACCCCGTTCTAAAACAGACAGAGAGACCCCGTTCTAAAACAGACAGAGAGACCCCGTTCTAAAACAGACAGAGAGACCCTTCTAAAACAGACAGAGAGACCCCCAGACTGCTGAAAACAGACAGAGAGACCCTGTGTTCTAAAACAGACAGAGAGACCCCGTTCTAAAACAGACAGAGAGACCCCGTTCTAAAACAGACAGACAGACCCCGTTCTAAAACAGACAGACAGACCCCGTTCTAAAACAGACAGACAGACCCCGTTCTAAAACAGACAGAGAGACCCCGTTCTAAAACAGACAGAGAGACCCCGTTCTAAAACAGACAGAGAGACCCCGTTCTAAAACAGACAGAGAGACCCCGTTCTAATACAGACGACAGCGCTAAAGTGGGTCTCGGTGTGTGTGTACCATCTTGGGTTTCTCCTCCTTGAGCGAGAAGAGTCTTTTCCACCAGCCCAGGATGCGACGCTGAGTCTTCACCAGGTTACCACAGATCTCATGGAAACGCTGCTGCTGCTCTGAAGACCTGGAGAGAGGGAGAAAGAGAGGAGGAGAAAGAGAGAGGAGAGGGGAGGAAGGAAAAGAGAGGAAGGAGGAGGAGAGTGATATTATTACCATTATATCCAAGACCAGTGGTTTTATTCAGTCAACAACTATCCCTACATCTCTCCATCCATCTGAACAAGAACACTTGATCAGAACCAGCTCAGCAGAATGAGAGGAGTCCATCAATGGGGCCATATGATATCTGATAAGGCAGTTGGGGAAGTGACCTTCCTTTCTGCTGAGCCACAACTACCCATTTCAGGCTCAGGTCAGAACATGGGCTTATGAACCAGCAGAACTCACTGCCAGACACTGAAATAGACCCAGTGTGTATGATATACCCACCCTCTACCCCAGCTATATACCCACCCTCTACCCCAGCTATATACCCACCCTCTACCCCAGCTATACCCACCCTCTACCCCAGCTATATACCCACCCTCTACCCCAGCTATATACCCACCCTCCACCCCAGCTATATACCCACCCTCTACCCCAGCTATATACCCACCCTCTACCCCAGCTATATACCCACCCTCTACCCCAGCTATATACCCACCCTCCACCCCAGCTATATACCCACCCTCTACCCCAGCTATATACCCACCCTCTACCCCAGCTATATACCCACCCTCTACCCCAGCTATATACCCACCCTCTACCCCAGCTATATACCCACCCTCTACCCCAGCTATATACCCACCCTGCTACCCCAGCTATATACCCACCCTCTACCCCAGCTATATACCCACCCTCTACCCCAGCTATATACCCACCCTCCACCCCAGCTATATACCCACCCTCCACCCCAGCTATATACCCACCCCCTACCCCAGCTATATACCCACCCTCTACCCCAGCTATACCCACCCTCCACCCCAGCTATATACCTCCACCCCCTCCACCCCAGCTATATACCCACCCTCCACCCCAGCTATATACCCACCCTCCACCCCAGCTATATACCCACCCTCCACCCCAGCTATATACCCACCCTCCACCCCAGCTATATACCCACCCTCTACCCCAGCTATATACCCACCCTCCACCCCAGCTATATACCCACCCTCCACCCCAGCTATATACCCACCCTCCACCCCAGCTATATACCCACCCTGTACCCCAGCTATATACCCACCCTCCACCCCAGCTATATACCCACCCTCCACCCCAGCTATATACCCACCCTGTACCCCAGCTATATACCCACCCTCTACCCCAGCTATATACCCACCCTCTACCCCAGCTATATACCCACCCTGTACCCCAGCTATATACCCACCCTCTACCCCAGCTATATACCCACCCTGTACCCCAGCTATATACCCACCCTCTACCCCAGCTATATACCCACCCTGTACCCCAGCTATATACCCACCCTCCACCCCAGCTATACCCACCCTCCACCCCAGCTATATACCCACCCTCCACCCCAGCTATACCCACCCTCCACCCCAGCTATATACCCACCCTCCACCCCAGCTATACCCACCCTCACCCCAGCTATATACCCACCCTCACCCCAGCTATATACCCACCCTCCACCCCAGCTATATACCCACCCTCCACCCCCTGTATACCCACCCTCCACCCCAGCTATACCCACCCTCCACCCCAGCTATACCCACCCTCCACCCCAGCTATATACCCACCCTCCACCCCAGCTATATACCCACCCTCCACCCCAGCTATATACCCACCCTCCACCCCAGCTATATACCCACCCTCCACCCCAGCTATACCCACCCTCCACCCCAGCTATATACCCACCCTCCACCCCAGCTATACCCACCCTCCACCCCAGCTATATACCCACCCTCCACCCCAGCTATATACCCACCCTCCACCCCAGCTATACCCACCCTCCACCCCAGCTATATACCCACCCTCCACCCCAGCTATATACCCACCCTCCACCCCAGCTATATACCCACCCTCCACCCCAGCTATACCCACCCTCCACCCCAGCTATATACCCACCCTCCACCCCAGCCCACCCTCCACCCCAGCTATACCCACCCTCCACCCCAGCTATATACCCACCCTCCACCCCAGCTATATACCCACCCTCCACCCCAGCTATACCCACCCTCCACCCCAGCTATATACCCACCCTCCACCCCAGCTATATACCCACCCTCCACCCCAGCTATACCCACCCTCCACCCCAGCTATACCCACCCTCCACCCCAGCTATACCCACCCTCCACCCCAGCTATACCCACCCTCCACCCCAGCTATATACCCACCCTCCAGCTATACCCACCCTCCACCCCAGCTATATACCCACCCTCCACCCCAGCTATATACCCACCCTCCACCCCAGCTATACCCACCCTCCACCCCAGCTATATACCCACCCTCCACCCCAGCTATACCCACCCTCCACCCCAGCTATACCCACCCTCCACCCCAGCTATACCCACCCTCCACCCCAGCTATACCCCAGCTATATACCCACCCTCCACCCCAGCTATATACCCACCCTCCACCCCAGCTATATACCCACCCTCCACCCCAGCTATATACCCACCCTCCACCCCAGCTATATACCCACCCTCCACCCCAGCTATATACCCACCCTCCACCCCAGCTATATACCCACCCTCCACCCCAGCTATATACCCACCCTCCACCCCAGCTATATACCCACCCTCCACCCCAGCTATATACCCACCCTCCACCCCAGCTATATACCCACCCTCCACCCCAGCTATATACCCACCCTCCACCCCAGCTATATACCCACCCTCCACCCCAGCTATACCCACCCTCCACCCCAGCTATATACCCACCCTCCACCCCAGCTATATACCCACCCTCCACCCCAGCTATATACCCACCCTCCACCCTACCCACCCTCCACCCCAGCTATACCCACCCTCCACCCCAGCTATACCCACCCTCCACCCCAGCTATATACCCACCCTCCACCCCAGCTATATACCCACCACCACTCCACCCCAGCTATATACCCACCCTCCACCCCAGCTATATACCCACCCTCCACCCCAGCTATACCCACCCTCCACCCCAGCTATATACCCACCCTCCACCCCAGCTATACCCACCCTCCACCCCAGCTATATACCCACCCTCCACCCCAGCTATATACCCACCCTCCACCCCAGCTATACCCACCCTCCACCCCAGCTATATACCCACCCTCCACCCCAGCTATACCCACCCTCCACCCCCTATATACCCCTCCACCCCAGCTATATACCCACCCTCCACCCCAGCTATATACCCACCCTCCACCCCAGCTATATACCCACCCTCCACCCCAGCTATACCCACCCTCCACCCCAGCTATACCCACCCTCCACCCCAGCTATACCCACCCTCCACCCCCCTCCACCCCAGCTATACCCACCCTCCACCCCAGCTATACCCACCCTCCACCCCAGCTATACCCACCCTCCACCCCAGCTATACCCACCCTCCACCCCAGCTATACCCACCCTCCACCCCAGCTATATACCCACCCTCCACCCCAGCTATATACCCACCCTCCACCCCAGCTATACCCACCCTCCACCCCAGCTATACCCACCCTCCACCCCAGCTATACCCACCCTCCACCCCAGCTATACCCACCCTCCACCCCCAGCCATCCACCCCACCCTCCACCCCAGCTATACCCACCCTCCACCCCAGCTATACCCACCCTCCACCCCAGCTATATACCCCCACCCTCCACCCCAGCTATACCCACCCTGTCCACCCCAGCTATATACCCACCCTCCACCCCAGCTATATACCCACCCTCCACCCCAGCTATATACCCACCCTCCACCCCAGCTATATACCCACCCTCCACCCCAGCTATATACCCACCCTCCACCCCAGCTATATACCCACCCTCCACCCCAGCTATATACCCACCCTCCACCCCAGCTATACCCACCCTCCACCCCAGCTATATACCCACCCTCCACCCCAGCTATATACCCACCCTCCACCCCAGCTATACCCACCCTCCACCCCAGCTATACCCACCCTCCACCCCAGCTATACCCACCCTCCACCCCAGCTATATACCCACCCTCCACCCCAGCTATACCCACCCTCCACCCCAGCTATACCCACCCTCCACCCCAGCTATATACCCACCCTCCACCCCAGCTATATACCCACCCTCCACCCCAGCTATACCCACCCTCCACCCCAGCTATATACCCACCCTCCACCCCAGCTATACCCACCCTCCACCCCAGCTATATACCCACCCTCCACCCCAGCTATACCCACCCTCCACCCCAGCTATACCCACCCTCCACCCCAGCTATACCCCAGCTATATACCCACCCTCCACCCCAGCTATACCCACCCTCCACCCCAGCTATACCCACCCTCCACACTGTACCCCAGCTATACCCACCCTCCACCCCAGCTATACCCACCCTCCACCCCAGCTATACCCACCCTCCACCCCAGCTATACCCACCCTCCACCCCAGCTATACCCACCCTCCACCCCAGCTATACCCACCCTCCACCCCACTATACCCACCCCCACCCCAGCTATACCCACCCTCCACCCCAGCTATACCCACCCTCCACCCCAGCTATACCCACCCTCCACCCCAGCTATACCCACCCTCCACCCCAGCTATACCCACCCTCCACCCCAGCTATACCCACCCTCCACCCCAGCTATACCCACCCTCCCACCCAGCTATACCCACCCTCCACCCCAGCTATACCCACCCTCCACCCCAGCTATACCCACCCTCCACCCTAGATACCCACCCCCACCCCAGCTATACCCACCCTCCACCCCAGCTATACCCACCCTCCCACCCTAGATATACCCTCCCTGTACCCCAGATATACCCACCCTCCCTGTAGCTACCCACCCACCCTCCACCCTAGATATACCTCCTCCACCCCAGATACACCCACCCTCCACCCCAGATATACCCCCAGGCTCTCACCACTTGTTGGATCCGAAGATGCGGGGTGCGAGGGTAGGCACCAGGTAGTCAGCCAGACACAGCAGCATGACAGTGCAGGACAGGCCGGTCAGCACCGAGGGGTCCAGGTAGTAGATCATCCTGGAGGAAGGGGGGGAAAGAGAGAGAGGGTCAGATGTCTCAATTCCACAGTAAGTCAAAACAAGCGGACACCAGAGAAATTAGGTATTCTATCAAGGGTTCTGAAAAGCTACATTTACTATACCGAACAAAAATATAAAAACGCAACATGCAACAATTAGATTTTACAGAGTTGCTGTTCAAATAAGGAAATCAGTCACTTGAAATAAATTCATTAGGCCCTATGAATGGCATGACAATGGGCCTCAATCTCATCACAGTCTCTCTGAGCATTCAAAATGCCCGTCCGATAAAATGAAAGTGTGTTCGTCGTCCGTACCATTACCCCACCGAGGGGCACTCTGTTCACAATGTTGACATCAGCAAACCGCTCAACCACACGACGCCATACACACGGTCTGCAGTTGTGAAGCCGGTTGGACGTACTGCCAAATTCTCTAAAATGACTTTCTTCCTAGGTTTTGGCCTTTCTAGGGAGTTTTTCCTAGCCACCGTGCTTTTACACCTGCATTGTTTGCTGTTTGGGGTTTTAGGCTGGGTTTCTGTACAGCACTTTGAGATATCAGCTGATGTACGAAGGGCTATATAAATAAATTTGATTTGATTTGACTTTGAAGCGGCTTATGGTAGAGAAGTTAACATTAAATTCTCTAGTAACAGCTCTGGTGGACATTCCTGCAGTCAGCATGCCAATTGCACGCTCCCTCAAAACAAAATGCCACAGATCCCTAGTTGTGACAAAACTACACATTTTTGAGTGGCCTTTTACATAAAAAGTGCATGTATGACCCTTATTCACAAATCACAGATGCAAGTTTTTTTCTGGACAGAAGTGAAGACAGTAGCCTAGCGTTACTGATTAGTTACACAGGGAGAAGAGAAGACAGTAGCCTAGCGTTACTGATTAGTTACACAGGGAGAAGAGAAGACAGTAGCCTAGCGTTACTGATTAGTTACACAGGGAGAAGAGAAGACAGTAGCCTAGCGTTACTGATTAGTTACACAGGGAGAAGAGAAGACAGTAGCCTAGCGTTACTGATTAGTTACACAGGGAGAAGAGAAGACAGTAGCCTAGCGTTACTGATTAGTTACACAGGTAGAAGAGAAGACAGTAGCCTAGCGTTACTGATTAGTTACACAGGAGAAGAGAAGACAGTAGCCTAGCGTTACTGATTAGTTACACAGGGAGTTCCTGGGAAGTGATAGACAGAATTCCTAGCCTAGGCCTACACCAGGGGTTCCTGGGACCATTCATTCCACACAGCCTACAGCAGGGGGTTCCTGGGACCATGCATTCCACACTAATAGGCCTACACCAGGGAGTTCCTGGGACCATGCATTCCACACTAATAGGCCTACACCAGGGAATTCCTGGGACCATGCATTCCACACTAATAGGCCTACACCAGGGGGTTCCTGGGACCATTCATTCCACACTAATAGGCCTACACCAGGGGGTTCCTGGGACCATGCATTCCACGATAACAGGCCTACAACAAGGAGTTCCTGTGACCATGCATTCCACACTAATAGGCCTACACCAGAGGGTTCCTGGGACCATGCATTCCACGATAATAGGCCTACACCAAGGAGTTCCTGGGACCATGCATTCCACACTAATAGGCTTACACCAGGGAGTTCCTGGGACCATGAATTCCACACTAATAGGCCTACACCAGGGGGTTCCTAGGACCATGCATTACACTAATAGGCCTACACCAGAGGGTTCCTGGGACCATGCATTCCACACTAATAGGCCTACACCAGAGGGTTCCTGGGACCATGCATTCCACACTAATAGGCCTACACCAGAGGGTTCCTGGGACCATGCATTCCACACTAATAGGCCTACACCAGGGAGTTCCTGGGACCATGCATTCCACACTAATAGGCCTACACCAGAGGGTTCCTGGGACCATGCATTCCAAACTAATAGGTCTACACCAGGGAGTTCCTGGAACCATGCATTCCACAAATAGGCCTACACCAGGGAGTTCCTGGGACCATGCATTCCACACTAATAGGCCTACACCAGGGAGTTCCTGGGACCATGCATTCCACACTAATAGGACTACACCAGAGGGTTCCTGGGACCATGCATTCCACACTAATAGGCCTACACCAGAGGGTTCCTGGGACCATGCATTCCACACTAATAGGCCTACACCAGGGAGTTCCTGGGACCATGCATTCCACACTAATAGGACTACACCAGAGGGTTCCTGGGACCATGCATTCCACACTAATAGGACTACACCAGAGGGTTCCTGGGACCATGCATTCCATGCAAGGCTATAGAGTTGTTCAAAGCATGACATGTTGCCATACAAATAAACCATGGCTAGCCAACACAGACATTATAGATTGATAAGTAGACATGATCCTAAATAATTTAAATGCAAAACCTTTTATTTTAATTCTGTGTATTCTGCAATGTAAGATGACTCAATTACTATCGGTTATCTCCTTCAACCCCGTGTCATAAAGACAGGACACATCTGCTAACTGGCTGTCTACATGATATGGTGCAACGGTTACAACACAATAAGATCCACTCAAACTGCAATGAAGAAACGACATACTTCAACAGCACCCTCCAGCCCACGAGAATACAGAAGCAAGAGCTGTCAGAGTTCTACGTGTTCCCCCACACGAGAATACAGAAGCTAGAGCTGTCAGAGTTCTACGTGTTCCCCCCACACGAGAATACAGAAGCAAGAGCTGTCAGAGTTCTACGTGTTCCCCCCACACGAGAATACAGAAGCTAGAGCTGTCAGAGTTCTACGTGTTCCCCCCAGACGAGAATACAGAAGCTAGAGCTGTCAGAGTTCTACGTGTTCCCCCCAGACGAGAATACAGAAGCTAGAGCTGTCAGAGTTCTACGTGTTCCCCCCAGACGAGAATACAGAAGCTAGAGCTGTCAGAGTTCTACGTGTTCTCCCCACACGAGAATACAGAAGCTAGAGCTGTCAGAGTTCTACGTGTTCCCCCCAGACAAGAATACAGAAGCTAGAGCTGTCAGAGTTCTACGTGTTCTCCCCAGCATTTCTGAATTGTAGTCATCGTCGTTGATGAAGTGCTTAGGCTACTACACACATCTGTATCGGTCTCTTTCAAAAGGAAAACAGTGACATTTTGTTCCTTCTGAAAGCCACGGACTTAAAACACACATGCACAGTTGTTACCCATCCAATGTTATTGCAGTCGGTCACATAAAATAATACTGATCACTTTAGGTGGAAAAGAACACATTTCCTGTCTCAAAACCTATAATACTTTTGATTATATATATATATTTTTTGGGGGGTCATTTGGCCATATGCTTCCAATAAAACAAAATAATTTGTCCACAATTCCCAGGTTTCTCAATCGCTCTGATATTTTGGCCGCTTTCCAGTTCTAGAGACCAGGGGGAGAAGGCAAAGTCCACCTAACTAGTCAATGTATGGAATCACTTGGGAAATGTAGAATTTTAGGTCAACTTACCCTTTAAAAACGACAAAATATCTCAAGACTCATGACAAAATGTGTATGTAGAAAAGCATGAAACTGCAAATGTCTCTGCCCCATAGCAAAATATGATGCAGGAAGTTATCAGAATGTGTTACTGTAGGAAGCTCGCTAACTTCCTGCATCAACACATGTTGCTATGGGGCAGAGACATGTGCACTTAGGGGGCCTTTCACTTATACTGTGTCTTCAAAATACCCCCATCAAGAGAGGCATAATGTGTGGAACTGCAGGAAATGCATTTTAACATGCGAAGACAATTCTGGAGGACCTGGAGCTGCTTGCTTGTCAAGAAATATAACATCCCTTATTGATTAAATAGATCTAAATATTTATTACATGTTTTATTTAACTAGGCAAGTCTGTTAAGAACAAATTATTTTCAATGACTGCCTAGGAACAGTGTGTTAACTGCCTTGTTCAGGGGCAGAACGACAGATTTCTTTCCCTTGTCAGCTCGGGGGATTCAATCCAGCAAACCTTTCAGTTCCCTGGCCCAACGCTCTAACCACTAGGCTACCCTGCCACCCCAAATAGTCACCCTTTTAGTTACTAGCCCAACGCTCTAACCACTAGGCTACCCTGCCACCCCAAATAGTCACCCTTTTAGTTACTAGCCCAACGCTCTAACCACTAGGCTACCCTGCTGCCCCAAATAGTCACCCTTTTAGTTACTAGCCCAACGCTCTAACCACTAGGCTACCCTGCCACCCCAAATAGTCACCCTTTCAGTTCCCTGGCCCAACGCTCTAACCACTAGGCTACCCTGCTGCCCCAAATAGTCACCCTTTAGTTACTAGCCCAACGCTCTAACCACTAGGCTACCCTGCCACCCCAAATAGTCACCCTTTTCAGTTCCCTGGCCCAACGCTCTAACCACTAGGCTACCCTGCCACCTCTACCTTTCAGTAACCACTAGGCTACCCTGCCACCTCTACACTCTAACCACTAGGCTACCCTGCCACCTCTACACTCTAACCACTAGACTACCCTGCCACCTCTACGCTCTAACCACTAGGCTACCCTGCCACCCCAAATAGTCACCCTTTCAGTTCCCTGGCCCAACGCTCTAACCACTAGGCTACCCTGCTGCCCCAAATAGTCACCCTTTTAGTTACTAGCCTTTTAGTTACTAGCCCAAATAGTCACCCTTTAGTTACTAGCCTTTTAGTTACTAACCCTGCCACCTCTACGCTCTAACCACTAGGCTACCCTGCCACCCCAAATAGTCACCCTTTCAGTTCCCTGGCCCAACGCTCTAACCACTAGGCTACCCTGCCACCTCTACGCTCTAACCACTAGGCTACCCTGCCACCTCTACACTCTAACCACTAGGCTACCCCTGCCACCTCTACACTCTAACCACTAGGCTACCCTGCCACCTCTACACTCTAACCACTAGACTACCCTGCCACCTCTACGCTCTAACCACTAGGCTACCCTGCTGCCCCAAATAGTCACCCTTTTAGTTACTAGCCCAACGCTCTAACCACTAGGCTACCCTGCTGCCCCAAATAGTCACCCTTTTAGTTACTAGCCCAACGCTCTAACCACTAGGCTACCCTGCCACCCCAAATAGTCACCCTTTCAGTTCCCTGGCCCAATGCTCTAACCACTAGGCTACCCTGCTGCCCCAAATAGTCACCCTTTTAGTTACTAGCCCAACGCTCTAACCACTAGGCTACCCTGCCACCCCAAATAGTCACCCTTTCAGTTCCCTGGCCCAACGCTCTAACCACTAGGCTACCCTGCCACCTCTACGCTCTAACCACTAGGCTACCCTGCCACCTCTACGCTCTAACCACTAGGCTACCCTGCCACCTCTACGCTCTAACCACTAGGCTACCCTGCCACCTCTACGCTCTAACCACTAGGCTACCCTGCCGCTCTACACTCTAACCACTAGGCTACCCTGCCGCCTCTACACTCTAACCACTAGGCTACCCTGCCGCCTCTACACTCTAACCACTAGGCTACCCTGCCGCCTCTACACTCTAACCACTAGGCTACCCTGCCGCCTCTACACTCTAACCACTAGGCTACCCTGCCGCCTCTACACTCTAACCACTAGGCTACCCTGCCGCCTCTACACTCTAACCACTAGGCTACCCTGCCACCTCTACACTCTAACCACTAGGCTACCCTGCCACCTCTACACTCTAACCACTAGGCTACCCTGCCACCTCTACACTCTAACCACTAGGCTACCCTGCCACCTCTACACTCTAACCACTAGGCTACCCTGCCGCCTCTACACTCTAACCACTAGGCTACCCTGCCGCCCCTACACTCTAACCACTAGGCTACCCTGCCACCTCTACACTCTAACCACTAGACTACCCTGCCACCTCTACACTCTAACCACTAGGCTACCCTGCCACCTCAGAATATCAACTGTATGGTGGCAAGAGCACACAACTGCTTCCACAGCTGAGTGCCGTGGGGAAAGCAACGTGTTCCAATGAGCCCAGTCACTGGACAACACGTCGAAATGCAATCTGGGAAAAGACAACAGTTTTGATGGTGATAACTGAAACGAGGATCCAAGCTTTCCACTGCTGTATGATCTATTCCTCAACTGCAATAGGCAGTGTTGCACAATTGGAGTGTCCGGCATGACAAAGGAACCGCATCAGCCATTCAAATGCATAAAGGGTAGGCCTCCATCCTCTAACAATGTACACAGTTAAACTATTTATAAAACACAGCATCAGCCATCCAAATGCATAAAGGGTAGGCCTACATCCTCTTAAACAATGTACACAGTTAAACTATTTATAAAACACAGCATCAGCCATCCAAATGCATAAAGGGTAGGCCTACATCCTCTTAAACAATGTACACAGTTAAACTATTTATAAAACACAGCATCAGCCATCCAAATGCATAAAGGGTAGGCCTACATCCTCTTAAACAATGTACACAGTTAAACTATTTATAAAACACAGCATCAGCCATCCAAATGCATAAAGGGTAGGCCTACATCCTCTTAAACAATGTACACAGTTAAACTATTTATAAAACACAGCATCAGTCATTCAAATGCATAAAGGGTAGGCCTCCATCCTCTTTAACAATGTACACAGTTAAAACTATTTATAAAACACAGCATCAGTCATTCAAATGCATAAAGGGTAGGCCTAATAATAATAATAATTCGGTCAACAAGCCGCCTCATGCTACAGAAATAGGGGATTGGGCTCCTGTCTTGTGCTGTTCTGGCTCGTACCAGGCTACTTAACTAAACTCAGTCTCTGTGTGGGCGTGCCTGTCCATCGTGTGTCTGTCTTTCTATGTGTGGTGTTCTGTGATAACGCTGACTGTAACCCCTGCTGGAGCCACCACGCTGCCTGTAACCCCTGCTGGAGCCACCACGCTGCCTGTAACCCTGCTGGAGCCACCACGCTGACTGTAACCCCCTGCTGGAGCCACCACGCTGACTGTAACCCCTGCTGGAGCCACCACGCTGACTGTAACCCCTGCTGGAGCCACCACGCTGACTGTAACCCCTGCTGGAGCCACCACGCTGCCTGTAACCCCTGCTGGAGCCACCACGCTGCCTGTAACCCCTGCTGGAGCCACCACGCTGACTGTAACCCCTGCTGGAGCCACCACGCTGACTGTAACCCCTGCTGGAGCCACCACGCTGACTGTAACCCCTGCTGGAGCCACCACGCTGACTGTAACCCCTGCTGGAGCCACCACGCTGACTGTAACCCCTGCTGGAGCCACCACGCTGACTGTAACCCCCTGCTGGAGCCACCACGCTGACTGTAACCCCTGCTGGAGCCACCACGCTGACTGTAACCCCTGCTGGAGCCACCACGCTGACTGTAACCCCTGCTGGAGCCACCACGCTGACTGTAACCCCTGCTGGAGCCACCACGCTGACTGTAACCTCTGCTGGAGCCACCACGCTGACTGTAACCCCTGCTGGAGCCACCACGCTGACTGTAACCCCCTGCTGGAGCCACCACGCTGACTGTAACCCCCTGCTGGAGCCACCACGCTGACTGTAACCCCTGCTGGAGCCACCACGCTGACTGTAACCCCTGCTGGAGCCACCACGCTGACTGTAACCCCTGCTGGAGCCACCACGCTGACTGTAACGCCCTGCTGGAGCCACCACGCTGACTGTAACGCCCTGCTGGAGCCACCACGCTGACTGTAACCCCCTGCTGGAGCCACCACGCTGACTGTAACCCCCTGCTGGAGCCACCATGCTGACTGTAACCCCCTGCTGGAGCCACCATGCTGACTGATTACCCATGATTAAAATTCTGCCTAAATAACGTTCTCCTGTGATCTCGCCCACGAGCCTGGAGTCGTCACTTGGTACTGGCCCGGTGTGCTACCGGCAAATTTACCTGAATGTCAAGCCCTGGTGTGTGTGTGAGAGCGTGACAGGACAGCTGTGTGTGAGAGCGTGACAGGACAGCTGTGTGTGAGAGCGTGACAGGACAGCTGTGTGTGTATCGTGTGTGTGAGAGTGTGTGACAGGACAGCTGTGTGTAAGTGTGTGTGACAGGACAGCTGTGTGTAACGTGTGTGTGTGAGAGAGTGACAGGACAGCTGTGTGTGTATCGTGTGTGAGAGAGTGTGTGACAGGACAGCTGTGTGTAAGTGTGCGTGACAGGACAGCTGTGTGTAAGTGTGTGTGTGAGAGCGTGACAGGACAGCTGTATGCATCGTGTGTGTGAGTACTACTCACAAAGATCAGTGTGGTTGCCATCAGGGCTGTGTGTGTGAGTACTACTCACAAAGACCAGTGTGGTGGCTGCCATCAGGGCTGTGTGTGTGAGTACTACTCACATAAGACCAGTGTGGTGGCTGCCATCAGGGCTGTGTGTGTGAGTACTACTCACAAAGACCAGTGTGGTGGCTGCCATCAGGGCTGTGTGTGTGAGTACTACTCACAAAGACCAGTGTGGTGGCTGCCATCAGGGCTGTGTGTGTGAGTACTACTCACATAAAGACCAGTGTGGTGGCTGCCATCAGGACTGTGTGTGTGTGTGTGTGTGTGTGTGAGAGTACTACTCACATAAAGACCAGTGTGGTGGCTGCCATCAGGGCTGTGTGTGTGTGTGTGTGTGTGTGTGTGTGTGTGTGTGTGTGTGTGTGTGTGTGTGTGTGTGTGTGTGTGTGTGTGTGTGTGTGTGTGTGTGTGTGTGTGTGTGTGTGTGTGTGTGTGTGTGTGTGTGTGTACTACTCACATAAAGACCAGTGTGGTGGCTGCCATCAGGGCTGTGTGTGTGAGTACTACTCACATAAGACCAGTGTGGTGGCTGCCATCAGGGCTGTGTGTGTGAGTACTACTCACATAAAGACCAGTGTGGTGGCTGCCATCAGGGCTGTGTGTGTGAGTACTACTCACATAAAGACCAGTGTGGTGGCTGCCATCAGGGCTGTGTGTGTGAGTACTACTCACATAAAGACCAGTGTGGTGGCTGCCATCAGGGCTGTGTGTGTGTGAGTACTACTCACATAAAGACCAGTGTGGTGGCTGCCATCAGGGCTGTGTGTGTGAGTACTACTCACATAAAGACCAGTGTGGTGGCTGCCATCAGGGCTCCAGGGAACCATGGTTTCTTCCAACGCAGGACCTGGTCCCCAGCCAGGATCACCTCTCCCCAGCCCTGCAGCTGCTCCTCCAGCTGGGCCGTCTCCTGGGCCTGGAACACAGACACCGACGAGACACACGCCAGAGACAGAGGTTAGGAAGTAGACTTGAACGAGCCAGAACAGTCCATGAGACAGGAGCCCATCTCCTGTTTCTGAAGAGTGAGGTAGCTTGATCTACCAGTACACCTCCTGGACAGGACGCGAGTCTATTGTAGAGCCAGGTGTTAACACTAGTCTATTGTAGAGCCAGGTGTTAACACTAGTCTATTGTAGAGCCAGGTGTTAACCTCCTGGACAGGACGCTAGTCTATTGTAGAGCCAGGTGTTAACCTCCTGGACAGGACACTAGTCTATTGTAGAGCCAGGTGTTAACACTAGTCTATTGTAGAGCCAGGTGTTAACACTAGTCTATTGTAGAGTCAGGTATTAACACTAGTCTATTGTAGAGCCAGGTGTTAACCTCCTGGACAGGACACTAGTCTATTGTAGAGCCAGGTGTTAACCTCCTAGAGCCAGGTGTTAACACTAGTCTATTGTAGAGCCAGGTGTTAACACTAGTCTATTGTAGAGCCAGGTGTTAACACTAGTCTATTGTAGAGCCAGGTGTTAACACTAGTCTATTGTAGAGCCAGGTGTTAACCTCCTGGACAGGACACTAGTCTATTGTAGAGCCAGGTGTTAACACTAGTCTATTGTAGAGCCAGGTATTAACCTCCTGGACAGGACACTAGTCTATTGTAGAGCCAGGTGTTAACCTCCTGGACAGGACACTAGTCTATTGCAGAGCCAGGTGTTAACACTAGTCTATTGCAGAGCCAGGTGTTAACCTCCTGGACAGGACGCTAGTCTATTGTAGAGCCAGGTGTTAACACTAGTCTATTGTAGAGCCAGGTATTAACCTCCTGGACAGGACACTAGTCTATTGTAGAGCCAGGTATTAACACTAGTCTATTGTAGAGCCAGGTATTAACACTAGTCTATTGTAGAGCCAGGTGTTAACACTAGTCTATTGTAGAGCCAGGTGTTAACACTAGTCTATTGTAGAGCCAGGTGTTAACACTAGTCTATTGTAGAGCCAGGTGTTAACACTAGTCTATTGTAGAGCCAGGTGTTAACACTAGTCTATTGTAGAGCCAGGTGTTAACACTAGTCTATTGTAGAGCCAGGTGTTAACACTAGTCTATTGTAGAGCCAGGTGTTAACACTAGTCTATTGTAGAGCCAGGTGTTAACACTAGTCTATTGTAGAGCCAGGTGTTAACACTAGTCTATTGTAGAGCCAGGTGTTAACACTAGTCTATTGTAGAGCCAGGTGTTAACACTAGTCTATTGTAGAGCCAGGTGTTAACACTAGTCTATTGTAGAGCCAGGTGTTAACACTAGTCTATTGTAGAGCCAGGTGTTAACCTCCTGGACAGGACACTAGTCTATTGTAGAGCCAGGTGTTAACCTCCTGGACAGGACACTAGTCTATTGTAGAGCCAGGTGTTAACCTCCTGGACAGGACACTAGTCTATTGTAGAGCCAGGTATTAACCTCCTGGACAGGACACTAGTCTATTGTAGAGCCAGGTGTTAGGCGTTGTTTAAATACATACGCAAATCCCCGGCTCCCAACATGGCAAAGTAGCAATTTGACCAGTGTGATTCATATTTATTTCACCTTTATTTAACCAGGTAGGCCAGTTGAGAACAAGTTCTCATTTACAACTGCAACCTGGCCAAGATAAAGCAAAGCAGTGCGACAAAAACAACACAGATTTACACATAAACAAACGTACAGTCAATAACACAACAGACAATCTACATACAGTGTGTGCAAATGGAGTAAAGAGGTAAGGCAATAAATAGGCCACGGCAGTAGTCCCCCCCCCCCCCCAAGGTGTGTGAAAACGCAGCCTGATAACGGGTCAGGTTGACAAGGACTCAAGATGCACTGGTGCACTCAGAAGAAAAGCCATCTAACTCTCAGTCCAGACAAAGCTGAACTTCAATTCACATATAGTTAACAGTTTAGCCTGTTCATCTAAGGAGCTAGGCTGAGTCCCAAATGTCACCCTATAGGACTCTGGTCAATGAAGTGCACTAAATAGGGACTAGGGTGCCATTGGGACACAAACAGACTGCACCACAGAAATACCACTGTTTAATGGCTTGCTAATAACTTAAGCCCTGCTGACTTCCAAACATCCTCTACTACTATCAGTTGGTGGCTGAGCAGAGCCACAGGGCCGAAGGGTTGAGGAAAACAGAGGTGTCATTGTGAATGGTCTGGGAAGTGAAATAATCCCACGTTGTGCTGACACCACAAAGACCCGTCTTCATACAGACATCTCTATACCAAGGGGCACTAAACACCATGTCGTCTCATGACCCACAGCCAGCCAGGAAAAGGCATAGCTATTAACGTTACAGACTTGTTTTGCCACACAGATCATCATCGTGATCCATCCTAGTTGTCAGTTGATCCTCTGTGGTAGGTTTGTTCGGTGGATGAATGTAATCAACGATAGACGAGGCCTGACTGCAGCATCTGAGAGCTGTCGTTAAGCTGACAAAGGACGATTTAACAGAAGACAGTTTCAACCAGATTCTAGTGTTCCATCACTGTTCTAGAACAGCGGCTCCCAAACCTTCTCCCACTCAGGCTCCCCTTGCCAGCATTGGGGAGCACCCCCCTGCATATCTATTTCTATGGCCACAAACTGTTTATACCCCTCTTGTTGCTAGACTACTTATTTTTGCAGGTTTAAAAGCCTATTTCCTGCAATTCAAAAAACAAAAATCATGGCGTAGTGAGAAAATTCAGTTTTGAAGCCAATTTTCTTTCAATTCCATACATTTTGCCATGGCTAATGTGTATTCATGTGATATTTGAGTGATTAACATTAACACAAAATCTAAAAGCAAAAAAAGGGACATTAGTTAGAAGCGGCAGGTAGCCTAGTCGTTAGAGTGTTGGGCCAGTAACTGAAAGGTTGCTGGATCGAATCCCCGAGCTAAAAACATGTCGTTCTGCCCTTGAACAAGGCAGTTAACCCACTGTTCCCAGTAGGCTGTCATTGTAAACAAGAATTTGTTCTTTAACTGGACATGCCTAGTTAAATAAAGGTTATAAAATAAATATCTCTAAGAAATGCAATGACTGACAATAGAAAAACTGATGCACCAATTTCAAAACAGTCCAGATGAACCTGATTAACCAGATTAACCTGGACCGAGTTTCAGTTTGGGAACCACTGCTCGAGAATGTAGTGAAATACAGATAAAAAAACAGATAAATTCAAGCGGGTGCTACGACTGTGATCATCTCGGTAGCCGATGTGAGCAAGACCTATAAAACAGGTCAACCTTCACAAGGCCAGACGGATTACCAGGACGTGTGTACTCAGAGGATGCAAGGACCAACTGACAAGTGTCTTCACTGACATTTGCAACCTCTCCCTGCCCGAGTCTGTAATAGCTACACGTTTCAAGCAGACCACCATAGTACCTGTGCCCAAGAAAGCGAAGGTTACCTGCCTAAATGATTACCACCCCGTAGCGCTCATGTAGGTAGCCATAAAGTGCTTTGAAAGGCTGGTCAAGACTCACAACACCATCATCCCAGGAACCCTAGACCCACAGATGATTGCACTCCACACTGCCTTTTCACACCTGGACAAAAGGAACACCTATGTGAGAATGATGCACAATGCCCTAACCCATCTGGAGAAGAGGAATACCTACGTGAGAATGCTGTTTATCGACTACAGCTCAGCATTTAACACCATAGTACCCTCCAAATTCGTCATCAAGCTCGAGACCCTGGGTCTCGACCCAGCCCCGTGCAACTGGGTCCTGGACTTCCTGACGGGCCGCCCCCAGGTGGTGAGGGTAGGCAACAACATCTCCTCCCCGCTGATCCTCAACACGGGGGCCCCACAAGGGTGCGTTCTCAGCCCCCTCCTGTACTCCCTGTTCACCCACGACAGAGTGGCCATGCACGCCTCCAACTCAATCATCAAGTTTGCAGATGACACTACAGTGGTAGGCTTGATTACCAACAACGAGACGGCCTACAGGGAGGAGGTGAGGGCCCTCGGAGTGTGGTTTCAGGAAAATAACCTCACACTCAACGTCAACAAAACAAAAGGAGAGCAGCAGAGGGTGCACCCCCCTATCCACATCGACGGGACAGTAGTGGAGAGGGTAGAAAGTTGTAAGTTCCTCGGCGTACACATCAAGGACAAACTGAAATGGTCCAACCACACAAACAGCGTGGTGAAGGAGGCGCAGCAGTGCCTCTTCAACTTCAGGAGGCTAAAGAAATTTGGCTTGTCACCAAAAACACTCAAACTTCTATAGATGCACAATCGAGAGCATCCTGTCGGGCTGTATCACCGCCTGGTACAGCAACTGCTCCGCCCATAACCGTAAGGCTCTCCAGAGGGTAGTAAGGTCTGCACAACGCATCACCGGGGGCAAACTACTTGCCCTCCAGGACACCTACACCACCCGATGTCACAGGAAGGCCATAAAGATAATCAAGGACATCAACCACCCGAGCCACAGCCTGTTCACCCCGCTATCATCCAGAAGGCGAGGTCAGTACAGGTGCATCAAAGCTGGGACCGAGAGACTGAAAAACAGCTTCTATCTCAAGGCCATTAAACTGGTAAACAGCCATCACTAACATTGAGTGGCTGCTGCCAACATACTGACTGAACTCCAGCCACTTTAATAATGGAAAAATTGATGTAATAAATGTATCACTAGCCACTTTAAACAATGCCACATCATATAATGTTTACATACCATACATTGCTAATCTCATATGTATATACTGTACTCTATTACCATCCACTGCATCTTGCCTATGCCACTCTATACCATCACTCATTCATATATATATATTTTTTATGTACATATTCTTATTCATTCCTTTACACTTGTGTGTATAAGGTAATTGTTATGAAATTGTTAGGTTGGACATTACTGCATTGTCAGAACTAGAAGCACAAGCATTTCGCAACACTCGCATTAACATCTGCTAACCATGTGTATGTGATAAATAACACTTGATTTGTTCATTGACTACAGCTCAACACCATAGTGCCCACGAAGCGCATCACTAAGCTAAGGACCCTGGGACTAAACACCTCCCTCTGCAACTGGATCCTGGACTTCCTGACAGGCCACCCCCAGGTTGTAAGGCTAGGCAACAATACATCTGCCACGTTGATCCTCAACACGGGGGTCCCTCAGGGGTACGTGTTTAGTCCCCTCCCGGTTTCCCTGTTCACCCACGACTGCGTGGCCAAGCACGATTCCAGCACCACCATTAAGTTTGCTAACGACACACCAGTGGCAGGCCTGATCACCGACAACAATGAGAGCCTATAGGGAGGAGGTCAGAGACCTGGCAGTGTGGTGCCAGGACAACAACCTCTCCCTCAATGTGAGCATGACAAAGGAGCTGATCGTGGACTACAGGAAAAGTAGGACCGAACACGCCCCCATTCACATCGACGGGGCTGTAGTGGAGCAGATTGAGAGCTTCAAGTTCCTTGGTGCCCACATCACCAACATACTATCATAGTCCAAACACACCAAGACAGTCCTGAAGAGGGCACAACAATGCCTTTTCCCCCTCAGGAGACTGAAAATATTTGGCATGGATCCCCAGATCCTCAAGAGTTCTACAGCTGCACCATCGAGAGCATGCTGACCGGTTGCATCACCGCCTAGTATGGCAACTGCTTGGCATCCAACCGTAAGGCGCTACAGAGGGTAGCGCGCACGGCCCAGTACGTCACTGGAGCCAAGCTTCCTGGCATCCAGGACCTATATACTAGGCTATTGTAACGGATGTGAAACGGCTAGCTTAGTTAGTGTTTCAATCAGTGACGTCACTTTCTCTGAGACCTTGAAGTAGTAGTTCCCCTTGCCCTGCAAGGGCCGTGGCTTTTGTGGAGCGATGGGTAACGATGCTTCGAGGGTGACTGTTGTTGATGTGAGCAGAGGGTCCCTGGATCGCGCCCGGGTATGGGCGAGGGGACGGTCTAAAGTTATACTGTTACACTGTGTCAGAGGAAGGCCCTCCCAAAAAAAATTCAAAGACTACAGTCATCCAAGTAATAGACTGTATTGTTGGTTTAGGGCTTGTAAAGTAGTTCTCTTTAGCCCATGTCATTATGAATCACAGAATGAATCATTAGATTGTTCTCTATAAGATTACAAATGTAATATGCTTGTACTTAACAGGTGTTGATTAAATGAGAACGTTAGAGTTTGTTGTGACCGTGCATCTCGTCCATATTTCGGCATTTGTAGTTGGTAACATTAGGAGGCGTTTCTGCGCTTTGGATGACTGATACCCTCATCATTTTCATCTTCCAGATCAGTGGCTTTCTATTCCTCTAACCCCAATCAATCAATGTTGCAAGGGGCCGTTCCTATGGCAATTTATACAACGGGCGGATCAAATCCTGAATGCTGATTGGTTAAAACAGCATTCCAGCCTGTGTCTACCTTACAAATTACCACCTGCTAAATCTTCGACGTTAAAATGCCTATTTGTATCGGGACTATACATTGTGGAAGGATGAAATTGTATGAATAAATTAATCAAGATTGACATATTTTCATTAATCCATAATTATTTGAACATGTTCCTAACCCGTTGTATAAATTCCTTCAAACACCGCCTTCGATGGCAAGTATTTGACTCTGACAGGGGGAGATTTGCGGCACACCACCTGCCCTCGACTACAAGCATTTCGCTATCGTCGCAATAACATCTGCTAACCATGTGTATGTGACCAATAAAATGTGATTTTATCTCGGGCCTAACACCACCCGAGCCAATATATCCTTCAAACAGTCTTCTCGGTCATTACCATTTACTTAAGAAAGGTTAGCCTCAGAACTGTACAATGAAAACCTTTGAAGACTTTTGTCTGGGAAGGGTATATACTGACATTCAGTCTTAAGGTTCATTAATATATATAGGCTCAATTTTGTTTTTGTATTTCCCGGATTTCGTTTAGAACAGCTCAGTGTTATTACACCATCTAGGTTACCAGTCGACGTTCAAATGTATCGCGACCACTTCTGACCATGTTTTCATTACCTTAATTACACTAGTCACTCGAACCATGTTTAATTATAGAGTAAATCGTCTAACTTTTACACCAAATAATTAGTCATCTTTCGGTGACTAATCAAATAGTTAAGGTAGCGCACATTTGGTCATTTCAAAAGGGGATGTTAAATAAATGTCACAAGACCCAAATTAGCCAGACGTGGGCTCTCTCGGCCTGTCAGCTGAACGTGTCACATTAAAAATAACCTTACGGACAGCCGCTGTGTTGGCGAGCCAGCCAAATAAAACACAGCTAGCTACAAAAAACACCTCTCACCAATTAGCCGTATCATGCGAGAACAGCTAGTTAGCCGAGCAATAATGTTAGCTATAAGGCCGATGTTAAGACCGCATAACGTTAATTGTTAGTGTAGATAATGTTGAATGATACATAGGCCGTCTAACAAACCATGTATTGTATGGCTTGGTTAATTTGCTCAGGTTAATGATTGAATTTGTTGGGCACGGTTCTCATGTTCACTAATCCTCCTCCGTTAGCATAGCTGGTTAAATTGTTAGCATTTCGAAGGCCGTTGTCAAGCGAACACTACGACGTTAATTAACGTTACCTAAATTCAGGAACAAAAGCTTGTCAAAGTCGAAAAGTGGGATAACGTTACTTACGAGTAGGTTGGCGCTTTTGTTGTCTCCCTCTGCCATACCTAGCGGTTGTTTTAAGTTTTCGGTGATGTTTTTAAAGGCAAATTTAAAACGACCCAGGGGCGCAGCGGACGCTTCCCTCTCTTCTTTGTGGATTTTGCAGTTCACAAACCAACCGTTGGATGCCTGGCAGGATGGACTCGAGAACGTCATGGCTAATGGGCATTATGGGTAATGTAGTTCACGCCCCTTTCCTCGGCATTGCCCAAAATAAAATTACTCGGCTGACATTTACGACCCAAATTAATTTTAAATCAATAAACGGTTTGTTTAAGCAGGAGGAAACTCCTACCACAAGGAAATTGGAAGAATGAGCAATAATTGAATTGGTGAACCTCTGACCAATTTCACAAATCACTTGATTGATTAGATTTAGCTTAAATGTAATTGGATGATGAATTTAATATCAGTCAGGCGTTTGGACCACTGCTGAAGTCTTCAGGGCTCTGTGTTACATTTCCCCTCGCGGACTGGATATAGATTGGCTGATAGACTGGTGAATGAGCTCACTGGGCTTTAACCATTACTAGATCGTCTGAAGTGAATTCCCCAAACTGTACCCTATTCCCTGGTCAAAAGTCTGGCACACAACAGTTGTCTCTTTTAGACCACTGAAAACCATTAGCCAGCTTTCTCCAGCCATCCTGTTTCCACATCAGTGTAACGACCAGATTGTTAAAAACCAGTGTGGCTTCTCATCCAAAGCAGAGAAGTACATGCACATTTCAGTCTTTGTAGTTATGAGACGTAGAAAAACAATGTAAAAGTGTACAGAGGGGAGAGAGTCCTAAAAATCTGTATGTTCTTCCATTATCCATGTTCAGTTTACAGTATCAATCTTTCCACCCGGAGAAAGAATTCAAGAATAAAACTACTACTTTTACTGTATTTTCATTGGCATCACTGTGCAAGAAGGAAAAATATCAGCCAGCAAATCAACATTTAAAAAAAAGAGCTTAATAAAAATACATGGGGCTCCAGAGTGGTACAGTGATCTAAGGTACTGCATGTCAGTGCTAGAGGCGTCACTACAGACACCCTGGTTCGAATCCAGGCTGTATCACAACCGGCCGTGATTCTGAGTCTCATAGGGCGGCACACAACTGTCGTCCCGGGTTTGGCCAGTGTAGAACATCATTATAAATAAGAATTTGTTCTTAACTGACTTGCCTAGTTAATAAAATTAAAAAAATATACCCATTTATGTTTTGTATTTGCAGAACATATGCAAGAGACGGAAACAGACGACCATTTTAAATGCAATTTTATTTCAAACTAAATCTAATAAAACCTTTAAGAAATAGCAGTTTTGCACGATCATCAAAAAACACCCACTACTCCTTTACTTATCTATTCTACTTATTTCTCCCACTAAAAAGGTAAAACTAGAGGGTCAGTCAGTAAGGATCAATAAAACACAAGCTGGAAGAGTATACATCCCATATCAGGAAGGAAGGCTACTACTACTACTACTACTGCTACTGCTACTGCTACTACCACCACTACTACTACTACTACTACTACTACTACTACTACTACTACTGCTGCTACTAGTACTACTACTACTAGTACTACTACTCACTCACAGGCAAGGCAGCAAGTCAAAAAAAGGAATCAATCTAGTCTAAAGCTTTTCTATTTTATAAACAAGGGATAGGGAGGAGAGAAGCCTACAAAATACAACAGATATGAAGAAAGATTGAAGAAAAATGATTATTACATGGATTTCTCTCAGGTCAAGGCTTGCATTCCAAATGGCACCCTATTCCCTATTTAGGGCACGACCTTTGACCCACATATGTCTCTGGTCAAAAGTAGTGCACTGTATAGGGGATATGGTGCTGTTTGGGACGTAGACCAAGGGTTCAGATAGCAACTAGCTAGAACTTTGACCACGTTGTCATCCTTTCTCAGTCAATCCCGAAATCTTTAACTCCCCTCAAAAAATAAAAGTTAACTTCAGACAATAGGATTAGTTAACTTGAGGCACATCGTTACGCAGTGCCGAAACATATGAATGAAAAGAAAACGCCACACGACTGTGAATCTTCCCCCCAAAAAAAACCCCATCTCCATTTGATAATCCATTTATGTCAAACTTGTGTGATACACAATTTCTAAAGAGCTTTGTAAAATAAGTATGTTTTTTCTTCAGTTTTTACAATAAATGTTTTAGAGAAGAAAAAAGAAAGAAAAAAAAGACAGTCTGATTACACTATTTTATTTCCTGAAAGCATTTCCCCTCTCAGGCTTTGGATGGAGTCCCACTGAGCCAACAGATTCTCCCCTTCCCCCGCCCCACACTCCACACCTGCCCAGTCATAAATCACGCAGCTCAGTCGCTGGCCAATCAGAATCACTGTACCATCAGGGAGATTGGTTTCAAAACAGGTGCAGCCAATCAGCTCTTCAGACCACACCCGGCAAAGCCTCCCCTTTCTCCGCCCCTTTGAATGAGGTCCAAACCCAACAGCATTGCTGGGTAAACCAGCTCAGCTGTTAAAGGGGGGGGTTGTCATCGGTGGTAACAGTGAGTGGAGGGTGGTGGTTTTCATTAGGGAGGGTAAAGGTTATTCAAAACATAGTGTAGAGGGGAGGGCCTTATCACCATACCTTCCCTACCAATACTTCTGCTCCCCTTCCTGTCTCAGACAGACCCCCCCCACCCGTACAGACAAGCAGAGTGGTCAGATCTGGCTGCAGACAGACTGCAGAGTGACCCTTTAGCTGGTTGTGTTAGCTTGGTCTATAGCCAGGTGGCAGGTTGGGTGGGACTGGGTTTAGCCAGCCAATCAGCCAGGCAGACAGACAGCTCTAGTGCTGCTACGGTACGGGAGTAGGGGCTCCATGGTGGACCCCTAGGAGGTTATATCGGGGTGGGGGGAGTATCTTGAACCCCCCTTTCCCTCTCCTTCCCCATCAGCGTGTGGCACGGTTGGGTGCTGCTGCTCCAGTGGCTCCTCCTCTCCTTCCTTCACCCCCCAGGCCCAGACAGACACACTTAACCCTAACCCTGCCAGAACAGGACAGGTGGGTAACAGGGTATGTACGTATCCGGGTGTCTGGTCTGGAGGTTGGGTTGGATGGCTAACCCTCCCTCTGCGAGGCTCTGTTGTGTGCTGGAACCAAAGAGATGCACCACAGGGAGACCCCATTCACACCCAGGCTGTCCAGCCCTCGTACAGCTGGGACAGGTTGTCCACATTGGTGGCCTCCTTTATCACACAGTCCACCTGGAGAGGAGAGAGGGGAGGTGGGGAGACAGGTAGGGGAGAGAGGGATGGAGGAGGAGGAGAGAGAGAGACCGGGATAAGGCAAAGGAGGTGGAAAGTGTAGTCAACAAAGTGTGTAGCTGGCTGCTCAGTGTGTAAAGCAGCGTGTAGCTGCCTGCTCAGTGTGTAAAGCAGCGTGTAGCTGGCTGTTCAGTGTGTAAAGCAGTGTGTAGCTGCCTGCTCAGTGTGTAAAGCAGCGTGTAGCTGGCTGTTCAGTGTGTAAAGCAGCGTGTAGCTGCCTGCTCAGTGTGTAAAGCAGCGTGTAGCTGCCTGCTCAGTGTGTAAAGCAGCGTGTAGCTGCCTGCTCAGTGTGTAAAGCAGCGTGTAGCTGCCTGCTCAGTGTGTAGCTGCCTGCTCAGTGTGTAAAGCAGTGTGTAGCTGCCTGCTCAGTGTGTAGCTGCCTGCTCAGTGTGTAAAGCAGTGTGTAGCTGCCTGCTCAGTGTGTAAAGCAGTGTGTAGCTGCCTGCTCAGTGTGTAGCTGCCTGCTCAGTGTGTAGCTGCCTGCTCAGTGTGTAAAGCAGTGTGTAGCTGCCTGCTCAGTGTGTAAAGCAGCATGTAGCTGCCTGCTCCGTGTGTAAAGCAGCGTGTAGCTGCCTGCTCAGTGTGTAAAGCAGTGTGTAGCTGCCTGCTCAGTGTGTAAAGCAGCGTGTAGCTGCCTGCTCAGTGTGTAAAGCAGTGTGTAGCTGCCTCCTCAGTGTGTAGCTGCCTGCTCAGTATGTAAAGCAGCGTGTAGCTGCCTGCTCAGTGTGTAGCTGCCTGCTCAGTGTGTAGTTACCTGCTCAGTGTGTAAAGCAGCGTGTAGCTGCCTGCTCAGTGTGTAGCTGCCTGCTCAGTGTGTAAAGCAGCGTGTAGCTGCCTCCTCAGTGTGTAGCTGCCTGTTCAGTGTGTAAAGCAGTGTGTAGCTGCCTGCTCAGTGTGTAAAGCAGTGTGTAGCTGCCTGCTCAGTGTGTAAAGCAGCGTGTAGCTGCCTCCTCAGTGTGTAGCTGCCTGTTCAGTGTGTAAAGCAGTGTGTAGCTGCCTGCTCAGTGTGTAAAGCAGCGTGTAGCTGCCTGCTCAGTGTGTAAAGCAGCGTGTAGCTGGCTGTTCAGTGTGTAAAGCAGTGTGTAGCTGCCTGCTCAGTGTGTAAAGCAGCGTGTAGCTGCCTGCTCAGTGTGTAAAGCAGCGTGTAGCTGCCTGCTCAGTGTGTAAAGCAGCGTGTAGCTGCCTGCTCAGTGTGTAGCTGCCTGCTCAGTGTGTAAAGCAGTGTGTAGCTGCCTGCTCAGTGTGTAGCTGCCTGCTCAGTGTGTAAAGCAGTGTGTAGCTGCCTGCTCAGTGTGTAAAGCAGTGTGTAGCTGCCTGCTCAGTGTGTAAAGCAGTGTGTAGCTGCCTGCTCAGTGTGTAGCTGCCTGCTCAGTGTGTAGCTGCCTGCTCAGTGTGTAAAGCAGTGTGTAGCTGCCTGCTCAGTGTGTAAAGCAGCATGTAGCTGCCTGCTCCGTGTGTAAAGCAGCGTGTAGCTGCCTGCTCAGTGTGTAAAGCAGTGTGTAGCTGCCTGCTCAGTGTGTAAAGCAGCGTGTAGCTGCCTGCTCAGTGTGTAAAGCAGTGTGTAGCTGCCTCCTCAGTGTGTAGCTGCCTGCTCAGTATGTAAAGCAGCGTGTAGCTGCCTGCTCAGTGTGTAGCTGCCTGCTCAGTGTGTAGTTACCTGCTCAGTGTGTAAAGCAGCGTGTAGCTGCCTGCTCAGTGTGTAGCTGCCTGCTCAGTGTGTAAAGCAGCGTGTAGCTGCCTCCTCAGTGTGTAGCTGCCTGCTCAGTGTGTAAAGCAGTGTGTAGCTGCCTGCTCAGTGTGTAAAGCAGCATGTAGCTGCCTGCTCCGTGTGTAAAGCAGCGTGTAGCTGCCTGCTCAGTGTGTAAAGCAGTGTGTAGCTGCCTGCTCGGTGTGTAAAGCAGCGTGTAGCTGCCTGCTCAGTGTGTAAAGCAGTGTGTAGCTGCCTCCTCAGTGTGTAGCTGCCTGCTCAGTATGTAAAGCAGCGTGTAGCTGCCTGCTCAGTGTGTAGCTGCCTGCTCAGTGTGTAGTTACCTGCTCAGTGTGTAAAGCAGCGTGTAGCTGCCTGCTCAGTGTGTAGCTGCCTGCTCAGTGTGTAAAGCAGCGTGTAGCTGCCTGCTCAGTGTGTAAAGCAGCGTGTAGCTGCCTGCTCAGTGTGTAAAGCAGCGTTTAGCTGCCTGCTCAGTGTGTAAAGCAGTGTGTAGCTGCCGGCTCAGTGTGTAGCTGCCTGCTCAGTGTGTAGCTGCCTGCTCAGTGTGTAAAGCAGTGTGTAGCTACCTCTGCTCAGTGTGTAAAGCAGCGTGTAGCTGCCTGCTCAGTGTGTAAAGCAGCGTGTAGCTGCCTGCTCAGTGTGTAAAGCAGCGTGTAGCTGCCTGCTCAGTGTGTAAAGCAGCGTGTAGCTGCCTGCTCAGTGTGTAAAGCAGCGTGTAGCTGCCTGCTCAGTGTGTAAAGCAGCGTGTAGCTGCCTGCTCAGTGTGTAAAGCAGTGTGTAGCTGCCTGCTCAGTGTGTAAAGCAGTGTGTAGCTGCCTGCTCAGTGTGTAGCTGCCTGCTCAGTGTGTAGCTGCCTGCTCAGTGTGTAAAGCAGAGTGTAGCTGCCTGCTCAGTGTGTAAAGCAGAGTGTAGCTGCCTGCTCAGTGTGTAAAGCAGTGTGTAGCTGCCTGCTCAGTGTGTAGCTGCCTTCTCAGTGTGTAAAGCAGTGTGTAGCTGCCTGCTCAGTGTGTAAAGCAGAGTGTAGCTGCCTGCTCAGTGTGTAAAGCAGCGTGTAGTTACCTGCTCAGTGTGTAAAGCAGTGTGTAGCTGCCTGCTCAGTGTGTAGCTGCCTGCTCAGTGTGTAAAGCAGTGTGTAGCTGCCTGCTCAGTGTGTAGCTGCCTGCTCAGTGTGTAAAGCAGTGTGTAGCTGCCTGCTCAGTGTGTAGTTACCTGCTCAGTGTGTAAAGCAGCGTGTAGCTGCCTGCTCAGTGTGTAGCTGCCTGCTCAGTGTGTAAAGCAGCGTGTAGCTGCCTGCTCAGTGTGTAAAGCAGCGTTTAGCTGCCTGCTCAGTGTGTAAAGCAGTGTGTAGCTGCCTGCTCAGTGTGTAGCTGCCTGCTCAGTGTGTAAAGCAGTGTGTAGCTACCTCTGCTCAGTGTGTAAAGCAGCGTGTAGCTGCCTGCTCAGTGTGTAGCTGCCTGCTCAGTGTGTAAAGCAGCATGTAGCTGCCTGCTCAGTGTGTAAAGCAGCGTGTAGCTGCCTGCTCAGTGTGTAAAGCAGCGTGTAGCTGCCTGCTCAGTGTGTAAAGCAGCGTGTAGCTGCCTGCTCAGTGTGTAAAGCAGCGTGTAGCTGCCTGCTCAGTGTGTAAAGCAGTGTGTAGCTGCCTGCTCAGTGTGTAAAGCAGTGTGTAGCTGCCTGCTCAGTGTGTAGCTGCCTGCTCAGTGTGTAGCTGCCTGCTCAGTGTGTAAAGCAGAGTGTAGCTGCCTGCTCAGTGTGTAAAGCAGTGTGTAGCTGCCTGCTCAGTGTGTAGCTGCCTTCTCAGTGTGTAAAGCAGTGTGTAGCTGCCTGCTCAGTGTGTAAAGCAGAGTGTAGCTGCCTGCTCAGTGTGTAAAGCAGCGTGTAGTTACCTGCTCAGTGTGTAAAGCAGTGTGTAGCTGCCTGCTCAGTGTGTAGCTGCCTGCTCAGTGTGTAGCTGCCTGCTCAGTGTGTAGCTGCCTGCTCAGTGTGTAAAGCAGTGTGTAGCTGCCTGCTCAGTGTGTAGCTGCCTGCTCAGTGTGTAGCTGCCTGCTCAGTGTGTAAAGCAGTGTGTAGCTGCCTGCTCAGTGTGTAGCTGCCTGCTCAGTGTGTAGCTGCCTGCTCAGTGTGTAGCTGCCTGCTCAGTGTGTAAAGCAGCGTGTAGTTACCTGCTCAGTGTGTAAAGCAGTGTGTAGCTGCCTGCTCAGTGTGTAGCTGCCTGCTCAGTGTGTAGCTGCCTGCTCAGTGTGTAGCTGCCTGCTCAGTGTGTAAAGCAGTGTGTAGCTGCCTTCTCAGTGTGTAGCTGCCTGCTCAGTGTGTAGCTACCTGCTCAGTGTGTAGCTACCTGCTCAGTGTGTAGCTACCTGCTCAGTGTGTAGCTACCTGCTCAGTGTGAAGCTACCTGCTCAGTGTGTAGTTACCTGCTCAGTGTGTAGTTACCTGCTCAGTGTGTAGTTACCTGCTCAGTGTGTAGTTACCTGCTCAGTGTGTAGTTACCTGCTCAGTGTGTAAAGCAGTGTGTAGCTGCCTTCTCAGTGTGTAGCTGCCTTCTCAGTGTGTAGCTGCCTTCTCAGTGTGTAGCTGCCTTCTCAGTGTGTAGCTGCCTTCTCAGTGTGTAGCTGCCTTCTCAGTGTGTAGCTGCCTTCTCAGTGTGTAAAGCAGTGTGTAGTTACCTGCTCAGTGTGTAGCTGCCTGCTCAGTGTGTAGCTACCTGCTCAGTGTGTAGTTACCTGCTCAGTGTGAAGCTACCTGCTCAGTGTGTAGTTACCTGCTCAGTGTGTAGTTACCTGCTCAGTGTGTAGTTACCTGCTCAGTGTGTAGTTACCTGCTCAGTGTGTAAAGCAGTGTGTAGCTGCCTTCTCAGTGTGTAGCTGCCTTCTCAGTGTGTAGCTGCCTTCTCAGTGTGTAGCTGCCTTCTCAGTGTGTAGCTGCCTTCTCAGTGTGTAGCTGCCTTCTCAGTGTGTAGCTGCCTTCTCAGTGTGTAGCTGCCTTCTCAGTGTGTAGCTGCCTTCTCAGTGTGTAGCTGCCTTCTCAGTGTGTAGCTGCCTTCTCAGTGTGTAAAGCAGTGTGTAGTTACCTGCTCAGTGTGTAGCTGCCTGCTCAGTGTGTAGCTGCCTGCTCAGTGTGTAGCTGCCTGCTCAGTGTGTAGCTGCCTGCTCAGTGTGTAGCTGCCTGCTCAGTGTGTAGCTGCCTGCTCAGTGTGTAGTTACCTGCTCAGTGTGTAGCTGCCTGCTCAGTGTGTAGTTGCCTGCTCAGTGTGTAGTTGCCTGCTCAGTGTGTAGTTACCTGCTCAGTGTATAGTTACCTGCTCAGTGTGTAAAGCAGTGTGTAGCTGCCTGCTCAGTGTGTAGTTACCTGCTCAGTGTGTAGTTACCTGCTCAGTGTGTAGTTACCTGCTCAGTGTGTAGTTACCTGCTCAGTGTGTAAAGCAGTGTGTAGTTACCTGCTCAGTGTGTAAAGCAGTGTGTAGCTGCCTGCTCAGTGTGTAGTTACCTGCTCAGTGTGTAGTTACCTGCTCAGTGTGTAAAGCAGTGTGTAGTTACCTGCTCAGTGTGTAGTTACCTGCTCAGTGTGTAAAGCAGTGTGTAGCTGCCTGCTCAGTGTGTAAAGCAGTGTGTAGCTGCCTGCTCAGTGTGTAAAGCAGTGTGTAGCTGCCTGCTCAGTGTGTAAAGCAGTGTGTAGTTACCTGCTCAGTGTGTAGTTACCTGCTCAGTGTGTAGTTACCTGCTCAGTGTGTAGTTACCTGCTCAGTGTGTAGTTACCTGCTCAGTGTGTAGTTACCTGCTCAGTGTGTAAAGCAGTGTGTAGTTACCTGCTCAGTGTGTAGTTACCTGCTCAGTGTGTAGTTACCTGCTCAGTGTGTAGTTACCTGCTCAGTGACACTCATCCTCCTGCTGGGGTCCACATCTCTCCCCTCCAGCTTGGCTTTCACCCTCTTCCACACGCTCACCGCGTACGAGTTCCTCTCCTGGACAGCTGCAAGACACACACCACCACGTCAGAGTCTCCACACACCACCACGTCAGAGTCTCCACACACCACCACGTCAGAGTCTCCACACACCACCACGTCAGAGTCTCCACACACCACCACGTCAGAGTCTCCACACACCACCACGTCAGAGTCTCCACACACCACCACGTCAGAGTCTCCACACACCACCACGTCAGAGTCTCCACACACCACCACGTCAGAGTCTCCACACACCACCACGTCAGAGTCTCCACACACCACCACGTCAGAGTCTCCACACACCACCACGTCAGAGTCTCCACACACCACCACGTCAGAGTCTCCACACACCACCACGTCAGAGTCTCCACACACCACCACGTCAGAGTCTCCACACACCACCACGTCAGAGTCTCCACACACCACCACGTCAGAGTCTCCACACACCACCACGTCAGAGTCACCACACACCACCACATCAGAGTCTCCACACACCACCACGTCAGAGTCTCCACACACCACCACGTCAGAGTCTCCACACACCACCACGTCAGAGTCTCCACACACCACCACGTCAGAGTCTCCACACACCACCACGTCAGAGTCTCCACACACCACCAGGTCAGAGTATGGGTCCCCAGATCCTCTAAAAGTTTGACAGCTGCACCGTTGAGAGCATCTTGACCGGTTGCATCACTGCCTGGTATGGCAACTGCTCGGCATCTGACCATAAGGTGCTACAGAGGGTAGTGCGTACGCCCCAGTACATCACTGGGGCCAAGCTTTCTGCCAACCAGAACCTCTATAATAGGCAGTGTCAACCAACCTGTTCCCCCACACACTGACTCGGTACCGGTAACCCATGTATATAACCTCCACACCGACTCGGTACCGGTACCCCCTGTATATAACCTCCACATTGACTCAGTACCGGTAACCCATGTATATAATCTCCACACTCCACATTGACTCGGTACCGGTAACCCATGTATATAACCTCCACATTGACTCGGTACCGGTACCCCCTGTATATAACCTCCACATTGACTCGGTACCGGTACCCCATGTATATAACCTCCACATTGACGGTACCGGGTATATAACCTCCACATTGACTCGGTACCGGTACCCCCTGTATATAGCCTCCACACTGACTCAGTACCGGTACCCCCTGTATATAGCCTCCACACTGCTAGCTATTGTTATGTTATTGTGTTACTTTTTACATTTTATTTCCAGAGTGGCACAGCGGTCTAAGACACTGCATCTCAGTGCTTGAGGTGTCACTACAGACACCCTGGTTTGAATCCAGGCTGTATCACAACCGGCCGTGATTGGGAGTCCCCATAGGGTGGTGCACAATTGGCCCAGCGTCGTCCGGGTAGGCCGTCATTGTAAATAAGAATTTATTCTTAACTGACTTGCTTAGTTAAATAAAATATAAATATATATACACACATATTGATGTCACTTGTTATATCCACTTCAAATCAGTGTAGACGAAGGGGAGACCTGGTTAAATAAGGATTTTAAAGGATTGAGACAATTGAGACATGGATTGTGTCCAGTCGTGGCCAAAAGGTTTGAGAATGACATGAATTAACTGAGGTCTTCTGCCTCAGTTTGTATGATGGCAATTTGCATACACTCCAGAATGTTATGACGAGGGATCAGATGAATTGCAAATCAATTGTAAAGTCCCTCTTTGCCATGCAAATGAACTGAATCCCCCAAAAACATTTCCACTGCATCTCAGCCCTGCCACAAAAGGACCAGCTGACATCATGTCAGTGATTCTCTCGTTAACACAGGTGTGAGTGTTGATAAGAACAAGGCTGGAGATCACTCTGTCTTGCTGATTGTTTGAATAACAGACTGGAAGCTTCAAAAGGAGGGTGGTGCTTGGAATCATTGTTCTTCCTTTGTCAACCATGGTTACCTGCAAGGAAACACGTGCAGTCATCATTGCTTTGCACAAAAAAGGCTTCACGGGCAAGGATATCGCTGCCAGTAAGATTGCACCTAAATCAACCATTTATCGGATCATCAAGAACTTCAAGGAGAGCGGTTTAATCGCCCAAGAATGTCCAGCAAGCGCCAGGACCGTCTCCTAAAGTTGATTCAGCTGCGGGATCGGGGCACCACCAGTACAGAGCTTGCTCAGGAATGGCAGCAGGCAGGTGTGAGTGCATCTGCACGGACAGTGAGGCGAAGACTTTTGGAGGATGGCCTGGTGTCAAGAAGGGCAGCAAAGAAGCCACTTCTCCCCAGGAAAAACATCAGGGACAGACTGATATTCTGCAAAAGGTACAGGGATTGGACTGCTGAGGACTGGGATAAAGTCATTTTCTCTGATTAATCCCCTTTCTGATTGTTTGAGGCATCTGGAAAAAAGCTTGTCCGGAGAAGACAAGGTGAGCGCTACCATCAGTCCTGTGTCATGCTAACAGTAAAGCATCCTGAGACATTCATGTGTGGGGTTGCTTCTCTGAGGAGAAGACAAGGTGAGCACTACCATCAGTCCTGTGTCATGCCAACAGTAAAGCATCCTGAGAACATTCATGTGTGGGGTTGTTTCTCAGGCAAGGGACTGGGCTCACTCACAATTTTGGCTAAGAACACAGCCATGAATAAAGAGTGGTATCAACACATCCTCCGAGAGCAACTTCTCCCAACCATCCAGGAACAGTTTGGTGACGAACAAGGCCTTTTCCAGCATGATGGAGCACCTTGCCATAAGGCAAAAGTGAGTGGCTCGGGGAACAAAACATCAATATTTTGGGTCCATGGCCAGGAAACTCCCCAGACCTTAACACCATTGAAAACTTGTGGTCAATCCTCAAGAGGCGGGTGGACAAACAAAACCCACACAGTCTGACAAACTCCAAGCATTGATTATACAATAATGGGATGCCATCAGTCAGGATGTGGCCCAGAAGGTAATTGACAGCATGCCATCAGTCAGGATGTGGCCCAGAAGGTAATTGACAACATGCCATCAGTCAGGATGTGGCCCAGAAGGTAATTGACAGCATGCCATCAGTCAGGATGTGGCCCAGAAGGTAATTGACAGCATGCCAGGGTGGATTGCAGAGGTCTTGAAAAAGAAGGGTCAACACTGCAAATATTGACTCTTTACATCAACTTCATGTAATTGGCAATTAAAGCCTTTGACACTCATGAAATGCTTGTAAATATGCTTCAGTATTCCATAGTAACATCTGACAAAAATATCTAAAGACCCTGAAGCAGCAAACTTTGTGGAAATTAATATTTGTCATTCTCAAAACTTTTGGCCATGACTGTATGTGTGCCATTCAGAGGGTGAATGGGCAAGACAACATATTTAAGTGACTTTGAACGGGGTATGATAGCAGGTGCCAGGTGCACCGGTTTGTGTCAAGAACTGCAACGCTGCTGGGTTTTTCACACTCAGTGTGTATCAAGAATGGTCCACCACCCAAAGGACATCCAGACAACTGGACACAACTGTGGGAGACATTGGAGTCGACATGGGCCAGCATCCCTGTGGAACACTTTCAACACCTTGTAGAGTCAACATGGGCCAGCATCCCTGTGGAACGCTTTCAACACCTTGTAGAGTCAACATGGGCCAGCATCCCTGTGGAACGCTTTCAACACCTTCTAGAGTTCATGGGTCAGGATCCAACCAACTGGACACAACTGTGGGAAGTATTAGAGTCAACATGGACCAGCATCCCTGTGGAACGCTTTCAACACCTTGTAGAGTCAACATGGGCCAGCATCCCTGTGGAACGCTTTCAACACCTTGTAGAGTCAACATGGGCCAGGATCCCTGTGGAACGCTTTCAACACCTTGTAGAGTCAACATGGGTCCAGCATCCCTGTGGAACACTTTCAACACCTTGTAGAGTCAACATGGGCCAGCATCCCTGTGGAAGGCTTTCAACACCTTGTAGAGTCAACATGGGTCCAGCATCCCTGTGGAACGCTTTCAACACCTTGTAGAGTCAACATGGGCCAGCATCCCTGTGGAACGCTTTCAACACCTTGTAGAGTCAACATGGGCCAGGATCCCTGTGGAACACTTTCAACACCTTGAAGTGTCAACGCCCTGACAAATTGAGGCTGTTCTGAGGGCAAAGGGGGGTGCAACTCAATATTAGAGAGGTGTTCCTAATGTTTTGTACAGTCAGCACTCTGTTGTACTATATTGAACAGGGTCCCATTTGGGACAGTTAGGCAGCAGTC
>NW_025746028.1:77500-120000 GCF_021184085.1 Oncorhynchus gorbuscha | reverse complement strand
AGCTAAGGGTCAGTACTCACCAGTCTGTGGAGCTGTAGATAACGGTCAGTACTCACCAGTCTGTGCAGCAGCAGCTGTAGCTCTATGGAGGAGACTGAGGTGTTGAACTGGGCAGCGTAGGAGCAGGTCTGCTGGCACCTCTTCAGCAGCTCAAACAGAGCAGAGTCCATGCTTAGGGCCTCAGGGGTCCGCATCCGCAGGCCCTCAAAGTTCAGTATGGTACTGCACAGGAATGTCACCTGGTATTGGGAATAATAAAGTTGAGGAATGTCACCTGGTACTGGGAATAATAAAGTTGAGGAACGTGAACTGGTACTGGGAATAATACAGTTGAGGAATGTCACCTGGTACTGGGAATAATAAAGTTGAGGAACGTGAACTGGTACTGGGAATAATACAGTTGAGGAACGTCACCTGGCACTGGGAATAATAAAGTTGAGGAACGCGAACTGGTATTGGGAATAATAAAGTTGAGGAATGTGAACTGGTACTGGGAATAATAAAGTTGAGGAATGTCACCTGGTATTGGGAATAATAAAGTTGAGGAACGCGAACTGGTAGTGGGAATAATAAAGTTTAGATATAATTTTAAATAGCTCTCCAGGGCCAGACTTGAAGAACACAGTTACTAGCTTGAACCCTGGTGAAAAGATGTGGACTACACAAATGGTTTCCATCCTTGCCGTCTGTCGGCTAAATACAGTGCCCTGCGAAAGTATTCGGCCCCTTTGAACTTTGCGACCTTTTGCCACATTTCAGGCTTCAAACATAAAGATATAAAAAATATTTTTTTTTGTGAAGAATCAACAAGTGGGACACAATCATGAACGACATTTATTGAATATTTCAAACTTTTTTAACAAATCAAAAACTGAAAAATTGGGTGTGCAAAATTATTCAGCCCCCTTAAGTTAATACTTTGTAGCGCCACCTTTTGCTGCGATTACAGCTGTAAGTCTCTTGGGGTATGTCGATCAGTTTTGCACATCGAGAGACTGAATTTTTTCCCCCATTCCTCCTTGCAAAACAGCTCGAGCTCAGTGAGGTTGGATGGAGAGCATTTGTGAACAGCAGTTTTCAAAAAAAGTTTGAAATATCCAATAAATGTCGTTCCACTTCATGATTGTGTCCCACTTGTTGTTGATTCTTCACAAAAAAATACAGTTTATTATGAATGGCCGATATGTATCACTAGTTAGAAATGTCCGTTTAGCCTTCTCCCGCTAGAATGACCGGTATGTATCGTCTAGTTAGAAATGTCCGTTTAGCCTTCTCCCGCTAGAATGACCGGTATGTATCGTCTAGTCAGAAATGTCCGTTTAGCCTTCTCCCGCTAGAATGACCGGTATGTATCACTAGTTAGAAATGTCAGTTTAGCCTTCTCCCGCTAGAATGACCGATATGTATCGTCTAGTTAGAAATGTCAGTTTAGCCTTCTCCCGCTAGAATGACCGATATGTATCGTCTAGTTAGAAATGTCAGTTTAGCCTTCTCCCGCTAGAATGACCGGTATGGATCACTAGTCAGAAATGTCAGTTTAGCCTTCTCCCGCTAGAATGACCGATATGTATCGTCTAGTCAGAAATGTCAGTTTAGCCTTCTCCCGCTAGAATGACCGATATGTATCGTCTAGTTAGAAATGTCAGTTTAGCCTTCTCCCGCTAGAATGACCGATATGTATCGTCTAGTCAGAAATGTCAGTTTAGCCTTCTCCCGCTAGAATGACCGGTATGTATCGTCTAGTTAGAAATGTCAGTTTAGCCTTCTCCCGCTAGAATGACCGGTATGGATCACTAGTCAGAAATGTCAGTTTAGCCTTCTCCCGCTAGAATGACCGATATGTATCGTCTAGTCAGAAATGTCAGTTTAGCCTTCTCCCGCTAGAATGACCCGTCTAGTCAGAAAAGTGTTTAGCCTTCTCCCGCTAGAATGACCGGTATGGATCACTAGTCAGAAATGTCCGTTTAGCCTTCTCCCGCTAGAATGACCGGTATGTATCGTCTAGTCAGAAATGTCAGTTTAGCCTTCTCCCGCTAGAATGACCGGTATGTATCGTCTAGTCAGAAATGTCCGTTTAGCCTTCTCCTGCTAGAATGACCGGTATGGATCACTAGTCAGAAATGTCAGTTTAGCCTTCTCCCGCTAGAATGACCAATATGTATCGTCTAGTTAGAAATGTCCGTTTAGCCTTCTCCGCTAGAATGACCTAGTCAGAAATGTCCGTTTAGCCTTCTCCCGCTAGAATGACCGATATGTATCGTCTAGTTAGAAATGTCCGTTTAGCCTTCTCCGCTAGAATGACCGGTATGGATCACTAGTCAGAAATGTCCGTTTAGCCTTCTCCCGCTAGAATGACCGATATGTATCGTCTAGTCAGAAATGTCCGTTTAGCCTTCTCCCGCTAGAATGAATGACCAATATGTATCGTCTAGTCAGAAATGTCAGTTTAGCCTTCTCCCGCTAGAATGACCGGTATGGATCACTAGTTGGAAATGTCCGTTTAGCCTTCTCCCGCTAGAATGACCGATATGTATCGTCTAGTCAGAAATGTCCGTTTAGCCTTCTCCCGCTAGAATGACCTATGTATCGTCTAGTCAGAAATGTCAGTTTAGCCTTCTCCCGCTAGAATGACCGGTATGTATCGTCTAGTTAGAAATGTCAGTTTAGCCTTCTCCCGCTAGAATGACCGGTATGGATCACTAGTCAGAAATGTCAGTTTAGCCTTCTCTAGAATGAGAAATGTCAGAAATGTCAGTTTAGCCTTCTCCCGCTAGAATGACCAATATGTATCGTCTAGTCAGAAAAGTCCGTTTAGCCTTCTCCCGCTAGAATGACCGGTATGGATCACTAGTCAGAAATGTCCGTTTAGCCTTCTCCCGCTAGAATGACCGGTATGTATCGTCTAGTCAGAAATGTCCGTTTAGCCTTCTCCCGCTAGAATGACCGGTATGTATCGTCTAGTCAGAAATGTCCGTTTAGCCTTCTCCTGCTAGAATGACCGGTATGGATCACTAGTCAGAAATGTCAGTTTAGCCTTCTCCCGCTAGAATGACCAATATGTATCGTCTAGTTAGAAATGTCCGTTTAGCCTTCTCCCGCTAGAATGACCAATATGTATCGTCTAGTTAGAAATGTCCGTTTAGCCTTCTCCCGCTAGAATGACCGATATGTATCGTCTAGTTAGAAATGTCAGTTTAGCCTTCTCCCGCTAGAATGACCGGTATGGATCACTAGTTGGAAATGTCCGTTTAGCCTTCTCCCGCTAGAATGACCGATATGTATCGTCTAGTCAGAAATGTCAGTTTAGCCTTCTCCCGCTAGAATGACCGGTATGGATCACTAGTTGGAAATGTCCGTTTAGCCTTCTCCCGCTAGAATGACCGATATGTATCGTCTAGTCAGAAATGTCCGTTTAGCCTTCTCCCGCTAGAATGACCGATATGTATCGTCTAGTCAGAAATGTCAGTTTAGCCTTCTCCCGCTAGAATGACCGGTATGTATCACTAGTCAGAAATGTCAGTTTAGCCTTCTCCCGCTAGAATGACCGATATGTATCGTCTAGTCAGAAATGTCCGTTTAGCCTTCTCCCGCTAGAATGACCGATATGTATCGTCTAGTTAGAAATGTCAGTTTAGCCTTCTCCCGCTAGAATGACCGGTATGGATCACTAGTCAGAAATGTCCGTTTAGCCTTCTCCCGCCAGATTAAGCGATATATTATTATTATATTATATATTATGTATCGTCTCGTGTTGATAGGACAGTCGGCTGTCAGTCACAGAGCGTCGGCAGGGAAACACGGCCGTTTTGTCAGTCTGTTCTCTGTCCCCGCCTCTCGGTACCGGTGTTATTTTTATAGACTGTGGTTGGCTGCGCTCAAATTTCTTCTCACGGAGGAGGAGGGAGAGCATGATACGAGTCTTCATCGTCTCTCCTGTGAATGAATTTACACGTCACGTTTACATGGTAACGAAGAGTTGAAATCCACTTGTTGTCTTTGCGGCGTTTCATTAGGATCCCCATTAGCGGTTGTGAAAGCAGAAGCTACTCTTCCTGGGTTCCACACAAAACAGGAAACAGAATACAGAACATTACAGACAAGAACAGCTCAAGCACCAAAGACATTTTATTTTTTAAATGATACATAACCCTACATATCAATACATACACAAACAAATATTTAGGTCAAATAGGGGAGAGGCGTTGAACGGTGAAGTTTTGATTTATCCATGTTTTAAAAAAAAGCACATTCCTTCCAGCTCAGGGAATGATTTGTCCCAAATATAAATCTCTTGGATCAGGACCAGTTAATTACTGGTCACCTACTCCTAAACACACTGCGACTCCTCGTTCAGGGTTTCAGTGACCTCCTTGGATGTGGTGGCTGACATGTAGACGGTTGAATCAGCACACACACGGACACACAGGCGTTTGTTTAAAATCGTGGCACATTCACTCATTTTCCTCGTGTGTTTCATAAGACTAAACAACCAGGGTGTTGGGTAACAGGTCTTGTAATTGTGCTTTGATTGACGACCAGAACAGCAAGCGTCGACTCGTTTATAAAAAGGCGTGAGACTGACTGAATAATTCAATCCTTTAATATCGCATTTCCTATTCATAAATCATAGAACGTCGTTTATATGTTCGTGGTATCGTGTCGGGACACGTAAAACCAAAATATCTGGTTTGTTTTGAACTAGGATTGGAAGCCCGTGTCGAGGCTTGTCAGTGACCTCTGAAGTGACTCATCGGTGTAGACTTGTGACTTGGTTGTTTCAAAAACAAACAGCTCTTTTTGAACGGGATGTTTTATGTGAACCGAATCGGTGAGAGAGCTGTTCATTTACTCCCTAATGTGCATACTGGTAGGCTACTACTGATTTTTAGCGATTCTCTTCAGGTAAATTATGAAAACATTCGATGAAGATGTTGAGTACCTCACTGCAGGAACAATAGGTAGTAGAGCCTTATTCTGGTCTGACTTTGTATAAAAGTGGGAGTGCACGATATTGCAGGGGGGTCTGGTGGGTCCTCCCCCTGAATTACTTTTGTATTTTCATTTTCCCCCTGCAATTCTATACTGAACAAATATAAATGAACATGCAACAATTTCTAAATGTTTTAGTGCGTTACAGTTCATATAAGGAAATCAGTCTATTGAAATAAATTAATTAGGTCCTAATCTATGAATTTCACATGACTGGGAATACAGATATGCATCTGTTGGTCACAGATACCTTAAAAAAGAGAAGGGAAAAAACGGTAGGGGCTTGGATCAGAAAACCAGTCAGTATCTGGTGGGACCATCTGCCTCAATGCAGCGCAACACATCTCCTTCACATAGAGTTGATCAGGCTGTTGATTGTGGAACGTTGTCCCACTACTCTTCAATGGCTGTTCAAAGTTGCTGGATATTGGAACACACTGTCATAAACACGTCGATCCAGAGCATCCCAAACATGCTCAATGGGTGACATGTCTGGTGAGTATGCAGGCCATGGAAGAACATTTTCAGCTTGCAGGAATTGTGTACAGATCCTTGCAACATGGAATCTGCATTATCGTAATGAAACGATGATGGCGGCGGATTAATGGCACGACAATGGGCCTCAGGATCTCATCACGGTATCTCTGTGCATTCAAATAGCCATCGATAAATTCAATTGTGTTTATTGTCCGTAGCTTATGCCTGTCCATACCATAACCCCACCGCCACCATGGGGCACTCTGTTCACATCAGCAAACCGCTTGCCCACACGACACCATACACATGGTCTGCGGTTGAGGCCGGTTGGACATACTGCCAAATTCTTTAGAACAACGTTGCGGCAGCTTACGGTAGAGAAATTAACGTTAAATTATCTGGCAACATTCCTGCAGTCAGTATGCCAATTGCACGCACCCTCAAAACTTGAGACATCTGTGGCATTGTGTTGTGTGTCGAAACTACAGCCTTTTATTGTCCCCAGCACAAGGTGCACCTGTGAAATGACCATACTTTTTGATATTCCACACCTGTCAGGTGGATGGAATATTTTGGCAAAGGATAAACGCTCACTAACAGGGATGTAAACTAATTTGCGCACAAAAGTTGATAGAAATGAGCTTTTTGTGCGTATGGAACATTTCTGGGATCTTTTACTTCATTCAGCTCATGAGACACTTTACATGCTGCATTTATATTTTGGTTCGGGGTATATTGTTTCTCAATAGGGAATCCATGTTTACTTGACAGAACACAATCTTTTAGGTTTTTGCATAAAATTGAAAGATTTAGTTTAATAATAAACTAAATTGAAAGAGAAGACTAGATTTAGTTTTTTCTAATACGAAAGAGTAGACAATGTTTTCTGACTCGATTAATAATCCCACCCACAGTGGATTGATTGACAGGTCTGAAACTCTACCAACTCTGAATCAAACATCATGCCCCCTCCCCTGACAAACCCACACACAGTGAATTATTGTTTGGCCAAACTGTTAAAGGGATAGTTCACCCAAATTAGAAAAAGGCCTATTGGTTTCCTTACCCTAAGTGTCCACAGTAACAAAGCCAATGAAATACATCATTGTGGCAATTCATATCTTGCACTAAAGCTGTAAATATGACTAATCTTAGAGAAGACCGGTTTAATGTTAAAAAATAGTTTTTACTTAGAAAATAGTCCTGATCCTATAAACGTAGACAACATCCAAAGCTACTAACACACTGAAATAATATATTTTCAGTGAATCAAGGCATTAGCATGTACGAGGAGGCGGGGTCCCTGGGAAATGCCCCTCCCAGGGACCCCCACAGCATGGGAATTCCCTGGCTGGCAAATTTTTCTCAATTTTCTTGCAGAAAACCTTGACTATACAGGGAATAGGGTGCCATTGGAGACGTAAACCCAGAAGGTGGAGACGTAAACCCAGAAGGTGGAGACCCAGAAGGTGGAGACGTAAACCCAGAAGGTGGAGACCCAGAAGGTGGAGAGGTAAACCCAGGAAAGGTGGAGACGTAAACCCAGAAGGTGGAGACCCAGAAGGTGGAGACGTAAACCCAGAAGGTGGAGACCCAGAAGGTGGAGAGGTAAACCCAGGAGAGGTGGAGAGGTAAACCCAGGAGAGGTGGAGAGGTAAACCCAGGAGAGGTGGAGAGGTAAACCCAGGAAGGTGGAGGTAAACCCAGAGAGGTAAACCCAGAAGGTGGAGACGTAAACCCAGAAGGTGGAGACGTAAACCCAGGAGAGGTGGAGAGGTAAACCCAGGAGAGGTGGAGAGGTAAACCCAGGAGAGGTGGAGAGGTAAACCCAGGAGAGGTGGAGAGGTAAACCCAGGAGAGGTGGAGAGGTAAACCCAGGAGAGGTGGAGAGGTAAACCCAGGAGAGGTGGAGAGGTAAACCCAGGAGAGGTGGAGAGGTAAACCCAGAAGGTGGAGAGGTAAACCCAGGAGAGGTGGAGAGGTAAACCCAGGAGAGGTGGAGAGGTAAACCCAGGAGAGGTGGAGAGGTAAACCCAGAAGGTGGAGAGGTAAACCCAGGAGAGGTGGAGAGGTGGAGGTGGAGAGGTAAACCCAGGAGAGGTGGAGAGGTAAACCCAGGAGAGGTGGAGAGGTAAACCCAGGAGAGGTGGAGAGGTAAACCCAGGAGAGGTGGAGAGGTAAACCCAGGAGAGGTGGAGAGGTAAACCCAGGAGAGGTGGAGAGGTAAACCCAGAAGGTGGAGAGGTAAACCCAGGAGAGGTGGAGAGGTAAACCCAGGAGAGGTGGAGAGGTAAACCCAGAAGGTGGAGACGTAAACCCAGGAGAGGTGGAGAGGTAAACCCAGGAGAGGTGGAGAGGTAAACCCAGGAGAGGTGGAGAGGTAAACCCAGGAGAGGTGGAGAGGTAAACCCAGGAGAGGTGGAGAGGTAAACCCAGAAGGTGGAGAGGTAAACCCAGGAGAGGTGGAGAGGTAAACCCAGGAGAGGTGGAGAGGTAAACCCAGGAAAGGTGGAGAGGTAAACCCAGGAGAGGTGGAGAGGTAAACCCAGAAGAGGTGGAGAGGTAAACCCAGGAGAGGTGGAGAGGTAAACCCAGAAGGTGGAGAGGTAAACCCAGAAGGTGGAGAGGTAAACCCAGGAGAGGTGGAGAGGTAAACCCAGGAGAGGTGGAGAGGTAAACCCAGGAGAGGTGGAGAGGTAAACCCAGGAGAGGTGGAGAGGTGGAGAGGTAAACCCAGGAGAGGTGGAGAGGTGGAGAGGTAAACCCAGGAGAGGTGGAGAGGTAAACCCAGGAGAGGTGGAGAGGTAAACCCAGGAGAGGTGGAGAGGTAAACCCAGAAGGTGGAGAGGTAAACCCAGGAGAGGTGGAGAGGTAAACCCAGGAGAGGTGGAGAGGTAAACCCAGAAGGTGGAGAGGTGGAGAGGTGGAGAGGTAAACCCAGGAGAGGTGGAGAGGTGGAGAGGTGGAGAGGTAAACCCAGGAGAGGTGGAGAGGTGGAGAGGTAAACCCAGGAGAGGTGGAGAGGTAAACCCAGGAGAGGTGGAGAGGTAAACCCAGGAGAGGTGGAGAGGTAAACCCAGGAGAGGTGGAGAGGTAAACCCAGGAGAGGTGGAGAGGTAAACCCAGGAGAGGTGGAGAGGTAAACCCAGAAGGTGGAGAGGTAAACCCAGGAGAGGTGGAGAGGTGGAGAGGTAAACCCAGGAGAGGTGGAGAGGTAAACCCAGGAGAGGTGGAGAGGTAAACCCAGGAGAGGTGGAGAGGTAAACCCAGAAGGTGGAGAGGTAAACCCAGGAGAGGTGGAGAGGTAAACCCAGGAGAGGTGGAGAGGTAAACCCAGGAGAGGTGGAGAGGTAAACCCAGGAGAGGTGGAGAGGTAAACCCAGAAGGTGGAGACCCAGAAGGTGGAGACGTAAACCCAGGAGAGGTGGAGAGGTAAACCCAGGAGAGGTGGAGACGTAAACCCAGGAGAGGTGGAGAGGTAAACCCAGGAGAGGTGGAGAGGTAAACCCAGGAGAGGTGGAGAGGTAAACCCAGGAGAGGTGGAGAGGTAAACCCAGGAGAGGTGGAGAGGTAAACCCAGAAGGTGGAGAGGTAAACCCAGGAGAGGTGGAGAGGTAAACCCAGGAGGTGGAGACGTAAACCCAGGAGAGGTGGAGACGTAAACCCAGAAGGTGGAGACCCAGAAGGTGGAGACGTAAACCCAGAAGGTGGAGACCCAGAAGGTGGAGACGTAAACCCAGGAGAGGTGGAGAGGTAAACCCAGGAGAGGTGGAGAGGTAAACCCAGGAGAGGTGGAGACGTAAACCCAGAAGGTGGAGACCCAAACCCAGAAGGTGGAGACCCAAACCCAGAAGGTGGAGACGTAAACCCAGAAGGTGGAGAGGTAAACCCAGAAGGTGGAGACGTAAACCCAGAAGGTAGAGACCCAGAAGGTGGAGACGTAAACCCAGAAGGTGGAGAGGTAAACCCAGAAGGTGGAGACCCAAACCCAGAAGGTGGAGACGTAAACCCAGAAGGTGGAGACGTAAACCCAGAAGGTGGGCAGCGTGAGTGGTGTACCTGGCTGGTACGCTGGCTCTCCCGGGCCACGAGGGCGCGGCGCTCTGCGATGGTCAGATCAAAGTCCTGGAGCACCGGGGCCAGGGCAGGGTTGGCCCCTCCGGCCCACTTCAGACGCTGCTCTATACTGCCCTCTAGTGATGCCAGCTTCTCCTGCAGGGGGGGGGAGAGGACAGATCCAATTAAAAAAACACAGACACACAGTCATTAAAGGACTCAGACCAGAGAGAGAAAAGAGAGCATTTTATTTACAGGAGTAGCTAAGAGTAACGGTCTAGTTAGCTATCAAGGTTGACAGATTGGTCAGCAGGTAGCCTAGTGGTTAGAGCGTTGGGCAAGTAACTGAAAGGTTGCTAGATCGAATCCCCGAGCAGACAAGGTAAAAATCTGTCGTTCTGCCCCCTGAACAAGGCAGTTAACTCACTGATCCTCGGCTGTCATTGTAAAAAAAAAAATTTGTTCTCAACTGACTTGCCAAGTTAAATAAAGGTGAAATAAAAAACATAAATAATAATTGGTGATGACTGACCTGGACAGCAGCGATGGCCGCCTCGTCCTGGCTGAGTTTGTAAAGCTTCTTCTTCATGCTACTGAGGATGATGGAGCGAGGAGGAGGGCTCACACTCATCGGCTGGGTCCTAGGGCCGAGCACGTCCTCATGCTGCCACTGGAACACAGACAGAGGACGGGGTTAAAGGGTAAATACCAAAAACACTACGTCCTATGATTAACAGTGTTAAATAACAATAACACGTGAAAACAATATATGTTTTTTTGTGAACGAATATTTCATTTTTGTCGTCGTAGCAACATGTGAAAATCTGTTGCAGCTCAAGTGTTAAAACACTACTTCCTAAGATTAACAGTATTTATTTTTGTGAACGAATAATTTAATTTTTTTGTCGTCTTAATTAACAAGGTTGGTAGCAACATGTGAAAATCTGTTTTCAGCTCAAGTCAACTACAAAACCCACAATACAATGCTCTCTCTGGGGTTGGCCAGCTAGCAAACGTAGCGACACAGAATAATACCAAAGTCAATATCAGCATGTGAAGTAGCTAGCTAGCTGTAAAAACACAAACGTGCAACTCTGCTACCCAGAGACAGTGCAGGGAACGGCAACAAGGGCCCGTGCCTCAGACACAAAGGGGACTCCATAACGAGATGGTAGATGGTTAAATAATTTGGTACACTGTAGATTGAGCACATATATACGTTGTCATGACGATATTAACTTGATTATATACTTGTTCTAGAACAAGTATGACGGTACTGTCTATTGGCTGATACAGCAATCTGGAGTGAAGGTAATGGTTTTAAAACCGTTATGAAATGTGATAAAGCGTCTGCTAAATGGCATATATATATATATATATGATAACACATTATCTCCTGTGACAGAACCATGTCCTCTACATGACCAACAGTATGTGGACACCTGATCGTCAAAACGTCTCATTCCAAAATCACAGGCATTAATACAGAGTTGGTCCCCCCTTTGCTGCTATAACAGCCTCCACTCTTCTGGGAAGGCTTTCCACTAGATGTTGGAACATTGCTGCTATAACAGCCTCCACTCTTCTGGGAAGGCTTTCCACTAGATGTTGGAACATTGCTGCTATAACAGCCTCCATTCTTCTGGGAAGGCTTTCCACTAGATGTTGGAACATTGCTGCTATAACAGCCTCCATTCTTCTGGGAAGGCTTTCCACTAGATGTTGGAACATTGCTGCTATAACAGCCTCCACTCTTCTGGGAAGGCTTTCCACTAGATGTTGGAACATTGCTGTGGGAACTTGCTTCCATTCAGCCACAAGAGCATTAGTGAGGTTGGGCTCTGATGTTAGGCGATTAGGCCTGGCTCACAGTCAGCATTCCAATTCATTCCAGAGGTGTTCTATGGGGTTGAGGTCAGGGCTCTGTGCAGGCCAGTCAAGATCTTCCAGACTGAGCTCGACAAACAATTTCTGTATGGACCTGACTTTGGGCACGGGGGGCATTGTCATGCTGAAACAGGAAAGGGCCTTCCCCAAACTGTTGCCACAAAGTTGGAAGCACAGAATCATCTAGAATGTCATTGTATGCTGTAGTGTTAAGATTTCCCTTCACTGGAACTAAGGGGCCCGAACCATGAAAAACAGCCCCAGACCATTATTCCTCCTCCACCAAACTTTACAGTTGGCACTATGCATTGGGGCAGGTAGCGTTCTCCTGGCATCCACCAAACCCAGATTAGTCCGTCGGACTGACAGATGGTGAAGCGTGATTCATCACTCCAGAGAAAACCTTTCCACTGCTCTAGAGGCAGTGAGCTTCACACCACTCCAGCCGACGCTTGACATTGAGCAGTGATCTTAGGCTTGTATGTGCCTGCTCGGCCATGGAAACCCATTTCATGAAGCTCTCGACGAACAGTTCTTGTGCCGATGTTGCTTCCAGAAGGCAGTTGGGAACTCAGCAGTGAGTGTTGCAACAGAGGACTGACGATTCTTAAGAGCTACGCGCTTCAGCACTCTGCAGTCCTGTTCTGGGAGCTTGTGTGGCCTACCACTTCGCGGCTGAGCCGTTGTTGCTCCTAGAGGTTTCCACTTCACAATAACAGCACTCACAGTTAACAGGGTCAGCTCTAGCAGGGCAGAAGTTTTACAAACTGACTTGTTGGAAATGTGGCATCCTATGACGGTGCCACTTTGAAAGTCACTGAACTCTTCAGTAAGGTCATTCTACTGCCAATGTTTGTCTGTGGAGATTGCATGGCGGTGTGCTTGATTTTATACACCTGTCAGCAACAGGGTGTGGCTTAAATAGCCGAATCCACACATTCTAATGGGTGTCCCACATACTCGTGTGTGTGTATATATATATATATATATATAGTGTAGCTATGACATGTTCCTACACGATTTCTTGATTTCTCAAACGGACCACTTAGTGGTTAAATCATGTTATTTAACCCCCTGATACAACACAGGCTTTTACCAAATTCACAGGAGTTTCATGATTTATATTCCTGGGGGTGGACTATCCCTTTAACACACACACACACACACACACACACACACACACACACACACACACACACACACACACACACACACACACACACACACACACACACACACACACACACACACACACACACACACACACACACACAGGGTCCTAGGACCTATCAAGTCTTCATGCTGCCACTGGGCTACACAGAGACAGGACAGGGTTAACCCCACCCCTCCTCTCACACAGAGACAGGACAGGGTTAACCCCCACCCCCCTCCTCTCACACAGAGACAGGACAGGGTTAACCCCCACCCCTCCTCTCACACAGAGACAGGACAGGGTTAACCCCCACCCCTCCTCTCACACAGAGACAGGACAGGGTTAACCCCCACCCCCTCCTCTCACACAGAGACAGGACAGGGTTAACCCCCTACCCTCCTCTCACACTAGGACACACAGAGACAGGACAGGGTTAACCCCCACCCCCGCCTCTCACACTGGGACACACAGAGAAAGGACAGGGTTAACCCCCACCCCCTCCTCTCACACAGAGACAGGACAGGGTTAACCCCCACCCCTCCTCTCACACAGAGACAGGACAGGGTTAACCCCCACCCCTCCTCTCACACAGAGACAGGACAGGGTTAACCCCCACCCCCCTCCTCTCACACAGAGACAGGACAGGGTTAACCCCCTACCCTCCTCTCACACTAGGACACACAGAGACAGGACAGGGTTAACCCCCACCCCCTCCTCTCACACTGGGACACACAGAGACAGGACAGGGTTAACCCCCACCCCCTCCGCTCACACAGAGACAGGACAGGGTTAACCCCCACCCCTCCTCTCACACTGGGACACACAGAGACAGGACAGGGTTAACCCCCACCCCTCCTCTCACACTGGGACACACAGAGACAGGACAGTGTTAACCCCCCCTCCTCTCACAGAGACAGGACAGGGTTAAACCCCCCTCCTCTCACAGAGACAGGACAGGGTTAAACCCCCCTCCTCTCACCTGGAACATGGTGATGTGTAGCTGGGTGCGTTGCAGGGAGACCTTGGCAGCGTCCAGGCTGGTCTCCAGGCGTCTGAGCAGGTCCAGTTTCTTCCAGGCCGTGTCGTAGGATGACGCCAGCACCGTGCCTCTGTTCAGTAGCAGCTGAGACATACGGCCTGCGCCCAGACCCTGCACCACCGTCTGCTTACACAACTCATCCAGCGACACCTGGACAATTAACAACCACACGTTTAAAATCAGAACTAAACATGTATGAAGACGACATAACATCTTGATGGATCAGGTCCGTAACACGGCCTCCTTCCCACCTTGCCGTCGGCTCCGAAGTCCTTGGCCTCCACCTGCGCGGTGAGATCCAGACCCAGGGCGGACAGAGTGCTGCAGAGAGACAGACCCAGGGTCTGGGTGGGAAGACCAATCAGCATCTGACGGACAAACTCTGCTGTGAACGCCTTGATGGGCCGGGTCATCTGCTCCTCGCTCACTACCACCGCCGCCGCCGCCCCCCGGAACACGGGCTTCCCTGGTAGACCTACACCCCCCAGACCCACTACTGGGCCGTTGGAGGGAGGAGGGTCCTCAGACACTGGGGGGCACGTACCTGGGAGGGAGGGAGGGAGGGAGGGGGGAGAGAGAGGGGGTCAAACGCACTATATATATATATAATGTTTCAGATACCGTTTCATAAGGCTGGGAATTGCCAGGGACGTCGCAATACAATATTATCATGATACTTAGGTGGCGATACGATACGTATTTAGATTCCTACGATCCTATATGGATTGCTCTTCGATAGTGATTCTATATGGATTACTATTTGATAGTGATTCTATATGGATTGCTCTTCGATAGTGATTCTATATGGATTACTATTTGATAGTGATTCTATATGGATTGCTCTTCGATAGTGATTCTATATGGATTGCTCTTCGATAGTGATTCTATATGGATTGCTCTTCGATAGTGATTCTATATGGATTGCTCTTCGATAGTGATTCTATATGGATTGCTCTTCGATAGCGATTCTATATGGATTGCTCTTCGATAGTGATTTCTATTTGTGATTCGATGTTCCAAACATACTGCTGACTATACGTCTGCTGCAGAGAGACGAGAGAGAGTCATGAGAAAACAAGATTAGATCAGACGCGGAGACAGAGGACGAGGAGACAGAAGACGCGGAGACAGAAGCCGCGGAGACAGAAGCCGCGGAGACAGAAGCCGCGGAGACAGAAGACGCGGAGACAGAAGACGCGGAGACAGAAGACGCGGAGACAGAAGACGCGGAGACAGAAGACGCGGAGACAGAAGACGCGGAGACAGAAGACGCGGAGACAGAAGACGCGGAGACAGAAGACGCGGAGACAGAAGACGCGGAGACAGAAGACGCGGAGACAGAAGCCGCGGAGACAGAAGCCGCGGAGACAGAAGCCGCGGAGACAGAAGCCGCGGAGACAGAAGCCGCGGAGACAGAAGCCGCGGAGACAGAAGCCGCGGTGACAGAAGCCATGGTGACAGAAGCCATGGTGACAGAAGCCATGGTGACAGAAGCCATGGTGACAGAAGCCATGGTGACAGAAGCCATGGTGACAGAAGCCAGGGAGACAGAAGCCAGGGAGACAGAAGCCATGGAGACAGAAGCCAGGGAGACAGAAGCCAGGGAGACAGAAGCCAGGGAGACAGAAGCCGCGGAGACAGAAGCCAGGGAGACAGAAGCCGCGGAGACAGAAGCCAGGGAGACAGAAGCCAGGGAGACAGAAGCCGCGGAGACAGAAGCCATGGTGACAGAAGCCATGGAGACAGCGGTGCTGAAAACCAACTGGCTCATTTTAGACGGTTGGAGAACAAGAGAGAAAATCCAAAAGTTGTGGAGCAGGACCAGACAACGAGTGATCGTCAAAACTAAGATATATTGTCAATAATAATATCCTGATAAGTATCTGTTTTTATTTGACATTTATTAAACTAGGCAAGTCGGTTAAGAACAAATTCTTATTTTCAATGACGGCCTGGGAACAGTGGGGTTAACTGCCTGTTCAGGGGCAGAACGACAGATTTGTACCTTGTCAGCTCGGGGGTTTGAACTTGCAACCTTCCGGTTACTAGTCCAACGCTCTAACCGCTAGGCTACCCTGCCGCCCCTACGCTCTAACCGCTAGGCTACCCTGCCGCCCCCACGCTCTAACCGCTAGGCTACCCTGCCGCCCCCACGCTCTAACCACTAGGCTACCCTGCCGCCCCTACGCTCTAACCACTAGGCTACCCTGCCGCCCCCACGCTCTAACCACTAGGCTACCCTGCCTCCCCTACGCTCTAACCACTAGGCTACCCTGCCGCCCCTACGCTCTAACCACTAGGCTACCCTGCCGCCCCCACGCTCTAACCACTAGGCTACCCTGCCGCCCCACGCTCTAACCACTAGGCTACCCTGCCGCCCCCACGCTCTAACCACTAGGCTACCCTGCCGCCCCCACGCTCTAACCACTAGGCTACCCTGCCGCCCCCACGCTCTAACCACTAGGCTACCCTGCCGCCCCCACGCTCTAACCACTAGGCTACCCTGCCGCCCCCACGCTCTAACCACTAGGCTACCCTGCCGCCCCCACGCTCTAACCACTAGGCTACCCTGCCGCCCCCACGCTCTAACCACTAGGCTACCCTGCCGCCCCCACGCTCTAACCACTAGGCTACCCTGCCGCCCCCACGCTCTAACCACTAGGCTACCCTGCCGCCCCCACGCTCTAACCACTAGGCTACCCTGCCGCCCCCACGCTCTAACCACTAGGCTACCCTGCCGCCCCCACGCTCTAACCACTAGGCTACCCTGCCGCCCCCACGCTCTAACCACTAGGCTACCCTGCCGCCCCCACGCTCTAACCACTAGGCTACCCTGCCGCCCCCACGCTCTAACCACTAGGCTACCCTGCCGCCCCCACGCTCTAACCACTAGGCTACCCTGCCGCCTCCACGCTCTAACCACTAGGCTACCCTGCCGCCTCCACGCTCTAACCACTAGGCTACCCTGCCGCCCCCACGCTCTAACTACTAGGCTACCCTGCCGCCCCCACGCTCTAACCACTAGGCTAGCCTGCCGCCCCTACGCTCTAACCACTAGGCTACCCTGCCGCCTCTACGCTCTAACCACTAGGCTACCCTGCCGCCTCTACGCTCTAACCACTAGGCTACCCTGCCGCCTCTACGCTCTAACCACTAGGCTACCCTGCCGCCTCTACGCTCTAACCACTAGGCTACCCTGCCGCCTCTACGCTCTAACCACTAGGCTACCCTGCCGCCTCTACGCTCTAACCACTAGGCTACCCTGCCGCCTCTACGCTCTAACCACTAGGCTACCCTGCCGCCTCTACACTCTAACCACTAGGCTACCCTGCCGCCTCTACGCTCTAACCACTAGGCTACCCTGCCGCCTCTACGCTCTAACCACTAGGCTCCCTGCCACCTCTACGCTCTAACCATTAGGCTACCTGCCACCTCTACACTCTAAGAGAGTGTCTGAGCGAAGGTTCCACACAGAGAGACTATAAAGCCATCCGTATTCTCACCAGAGAGTGAAGGATCCACACAGAGAGACTATAAAGCCATCAGTATTCTCACCAGAGAGTGAAGGATCCACACAGAGAGACTATAAAGCCATCAGTATTCTCACCAGAGAGTGAAGGATCCACACAGAGAGACTATAAAGCCATCAGTATTCTCACCAGAGAGTGAAGGATCCACACAGAGAGACTATAAAGCCATCAGTATTCTCACCAGAGAGTGTCTGAGCGAAGGATCCACAGAGCCTGAAAAACTCCCTGATGGTTTGGAGTCTCTTGAGGAAGAAGATCTCCTCCAGAACATGTCTGTGAGGACCGCTGTGGAAGAAATGGACCTGGGCCGCCCGCGCCTCACGCATCACATCCACCTTCCGCCACGCCGGCGGCACCTCCATGGAAATCATCTGGAAAGGAGAGGAAATAACATCATTGAGAGACGGGAGAGTGAGAAGAAAGGAATAGCCTGAGATAAGTGACAAACAAATGGAATATGGAGTGAAGAGGAACAACAAGACAAAGATGAGTTTAAGATGAAAGAGAGATTGAGAAAGAGAGAGGGGGGAAAGAGATTGAGAAAGAGAGAGGGGGAAAGAGATTGAGAAAGAGAGAGGGGGAAAGAGATTGAGAAAGAGAGAGGGGGAAAGAGAGAGGGGGAAAGAGATTGAGAAAGAGAGAGGGGGAAAGAGATTGAGAAAGAGAGAGGGGGAAGAGATTGAGAAAGAGAGAGGGGGAAAGAGATTGAGAAAGAGAGAGGGGGAAAGAGATTGAGAAAGAGAGAGGGGGAAAGAGATTGAGAAAGAGAGAGGGGGAAAGAGATTGAGAAAGAGAGAGGGGGAAAGAGATTGAGAAAGAGAGAGGGGGAAAGAGATTGAGAAAGAGAGAGGGGGAAAGAGATTGAGAAAGAGAGAGGGGGGAAAGAGATTGAGAAAGAGAGAGGGGGAAAGAGATTGAGAAAGAGAGAGGGGGAAAGAGATTGAGAAAGAGAGAGGGGGAAAGAGATTGAGATTGAGAAAGAGAGAGGGGGAAAGAGATTGAGAAAGAGAGAGGGGGAAAGAGATTGAGAAAGAGAGAGGGGGAAAGAGATTGAGAAAGAGAGAGGGGGAAAGAGATTGAGAAAGAGAGAGGGGGAAAGAGATTGAGAAAGAGAGAGGGGGAAAGAGATTGAGAAAGAGAGAGGGGGAAAGAGATTGAGAAAGAGAGAGGGGGAAAGAGATTGAGAAAGAGAGAGGGGGGAAAGAGATTGAGAAAGAGAGAGGGGGGAAAGAGATTGAGAAAGAGAGAGGGGGGAAAGAGATTGAGAAAGAGAGAGAGGAAATATCTTGAGAAAGAGAGAGGGGGGAAAGAGATTGAGGCTGAGAGGGGAAAGAGATTGAGAAAGAGTGAGGACATTGAGGAAGTAGATGTGTTACCTTCTCTGTGAGCTGCCCGAAGGCGGTCTCTAGCTGAGCAAACATGCCATCGAAGGCCACCAGCAGCATCTGACCGGCGGACATCTTAGGAGAGTCCTGTCCCACGGCGTCCATACCGGCCCCTGGAGGCTGCATCAGCTGGCAGTACTGGGCCCGCAACATCCTGCAATATAACATAACCAATTAACACGAACCCTACTGCCTGTCTGTTCCCAGTACTGGGCCCACAACATCCTGAAATATAACCAATTAACACGAACCCTACTGCCTGTCTGTTCCCAGTACTGGGCCCACAACATCCTGAAATATAACCAATTAACACGAACCCTACTGCCTGTCTGTTCCCAGTACTGGGCCCACAACATCCTGCAATATAACCAATTAACACGAACCCTACTGCCTGTCTGTTCCCAGTACTGGGCCCACAACATCCTGAAATATAACCAATTAACACGAACCCTACTGCCTGTCTGTTCCCAGTACTGGGCCCACAACATCCTGCAATATAACATATAATATAACCAATTAACACGAACCCTACTGCCTGTCTGTTCCCAGTACTGGGCCCACAACATCCTGAAATATAACATAACTAATTAACACGAACCCTACTGCCTGTCTGTTCCCAGTACTGGGCCCACAACATCCTGAAATATAACATAACTAATTAACACGAACCCTACTGCCTGTCTGTTCCCAGTACTGGGCCCACAACATCCTGAAATATAACCAATTAACACGAACCCTACTGCCTGTCTGTTCCCAGTACTGGGCCCACAACATCCTGAAATATAACCAATTAACACGAACCCTACTGCCTGTCTGTTCCCAGTACTGGGCCCACAACATCCTGAAATATAACCAATTAACACGAACCCTACTGCCCGTCTGTTCCCAGTACTGGGCCCACAACATCCTGCAATATAACATATAATATAACCAATTAACACGAACCCTACTGCCTGTCTGTTCCCAGTACTGGGCCCACAACATCCTGAAATATAACCAATTAACACGAACCCTACTGCCTGTCTGTTCCCAGTACTGGGCCCACAACATCCTGAAATATAACCAATTAACACGAACCCTACTGCCTGTCTGTTCCCAGTACTGGGCCCACAACATCCTGAAATATAACCAATTAACACGAACCCTACTGCCTGTCTGTTCCCAGTACTGGGCCCGCAACATCCTGAAATATAACCAATTAACATGAACCCTACTGCCTGTCTGTTCCCAGTACTGGGCCCACAACATCCTGAAATATAACCAATTAACACGAACCCTACTGCCTGTCTGTTCCCAGTACTGGGCCCACAACATCCTGAAATATAACCAATTAACACGAACCCTACTGCCTGTCTGTTCCCAGTACTGGGCCCACAACATCCTGAAATATAACCAATTAACACGAACCCTACTGCCTGTCTGTTCCCAGTACTGGACCCACAACATCCTGAAATATAACCAATTAACATGAACCCTACTGCCTGTCTGTTCCCCTGTTCTAACCTGGTGATGTGGAGACAGTGTCTGTTCTAACCTGGTGATGTGGAGACAGTGTCTGTTCTAACCTGGTGATGTGGAGACAGTGTCTGTTCTAACCTGGTGATGTGGAGACAGTGTCTGTTCCCCTGTTCTAACCTGGTGATGTGGAGACAGTGTCTGTTCCCCTGTTCTAACCTGGTGATGTGGAGACAGTGTCTGTTCCCCTGTTCTAACCTGGTGATGTGGAGACAGTGTCTGTTCTAACCTGGTGATGTGGAGACAGTGTCTGTTCCCCTGTTCTAACCTGGTGATGTGGAGACAGTGTCTGTTCCCCTGTTCTAACCTGGTGATGTGGAGACAGTGTCTGTTCTAACCTGGTGATGTGGAGACAGTGTCTGTTCTAACCTGGTGATGTGGAGACAGTGTCTGTTCTAACCTGGTGATGTGGAGACAGTGTCTGTTCTAACCTGGTGATGTGGAGACAGTGTCTGTTCTAACCTGGTGATGTGGAGACAGTGTCTGTTCTAACCTGGTGATGTGGAGACAGTGTCTGTTCTAACCTGGTGATGTGGAGACAGTGTCTGTTCTAACCTGGTGATGTGGAGACAGTGTCTGTTCTAACCTGGTGATGTGGAGACAGTGTCTGTTCTAACCTGGTGATGTGGAGACAGTGTCTGTTCTAACCTGGTGATGTGGAGACAGTGTCTGTTCTAACCTGGTGATGTGGAGACAGTGTCTGTTCTAACCTGGTGATGTGGAGACAGTGTCTGTTCTAACCTGGTGATGTGGAGAGAGTGTCTGTTCTAACCTGGTGATGTGGAGACAGTGTCTGTTCTAACCTGGTGATGTGGAGACAGTGTCTGTTCTAACCTGGTGATGTGGAGACAGTGTCTGTTCTAACCTGGTGATGTGGAGACAGTGTCTGTTCTAACCTGGTGATGTGGAGACAGTGTCTGTTCTAACCTGGTGATGTGGAGACAGTGTCTGTTCTAACCTGGTGATGTGGAGACAGTATCTGTTCTAACCTGGTGATGTGGAGAGAGTGTCTGTTCTAACCTGGTGATGTGGAGACAGTGTCTGTTCTAACCTGGTGATGTGGAGAGAGTGTCTGTTCTAACCTGGTGATGTGGAGACAGTGTCTGTTCTAACCTGGTGATGTGGAGACAGTGTCTGTTCTAACCTGGTGATGTGGAGACAGTGTCTGTTCTAACCTGGTGATGTGGAGACAGTGTCTGTTCTAAGCTGGTGATGTGGAGACAGTGTCTGTTCCCCTGTTCTAACCTGGTGATGTGGAGAGAGTGTCTGTTCTAACCTGGTGATGTGGAGACAGTGTCTGTTCTAACCTGGTGATGTGGAGACAGTGTCTGTTCCCCTGTTCTAACCTGGTGATGTGGAGACACTGTGTGTCCGCCTCGTGCTCCAGGCCCATGGCGGCGCTGCGGAGGTGTGTGTGCAGGGCGTCGGCCAGCCCCTGCAGGGAGACCCCGTCTGCACACTGCTCCACTAAGAGGTCCAGCTCCGACAGCATGGTCTCCAGGGTGGCCTCGCCCTTCAACATGCAGCGTAGAGCCTCCGGGAAGATGATCTGACGGAAGTTAGTGTTCAGCTCCTGGGAGGGAGGGAGGGAGGGAGGGGAGGAGGGGAGGGAGGAAAACAGGAAGGAAGGGAGGGAGGAAAACAGGAAGGAAGGGAGGGGAGGGAGGGAAACAGGAAGGAAGGGAGGGGAGGGAAACAGGAAGGAAGGGAGGGAAACAGGGGGGAAGGGAGGGAAACAGGAAGGAAGGAAGGGAGGGGAGGGGAGGGAGGGAGGCGAGGAAGGGAGGGGAGGAAGGAAGGCAGGGAGGGGAGGAAGGAAGGGAGGAAGGGAGGCAGGGAGGGGAGGAAGGAAGGGAGGCAGGGAGGGGAGGAAGGAAGGAAGGGAGGGAGGGAAACAGGAAGGAAAACAGTAAGTTAAACAGGAAAACAGGAAGGAAGGAAGGAGAGAGAGAGATCAGCCAGAAAGACAAGCGGACCAGTAAAGGTGGACAACGTCATTCTGATAACATTGGTGAGGGGTTCTGTTACACTTCCCAAGTTAGAGACCCACTCTCACCACAACGCAACACTTCACAATGTAGCTCTTTGGTCTCCTACATGTTGTCCTTTAACCCAGGGTTTCACAAACTCGGTCCCGGGGCCCCATCTGTGTGGTGGTGGGGGGGTCTAGATATGCACTATCGAGACATACATGTCCTGTATGTCTAGATAGTATATTAGGTGTCAACATGTCTAGATAGTATATTAGGTGTCAACATGTCTAGATAGTATATTAGGTGTCAACATGTCTAGATAGTATATTAGGTGTCAACATGTCCTGTATGTCTAGATAGTATATTAGGTGTCAACATGTCCTGTATGTCTAGATAGTATATTAGGTGTCAACATGTCTAGATAGTATATTAGGTGTCAACATGTCTAGATAGTATATTAGGTGTCAACATGTCTAGATAGTATATTAGGTGTCAACATGTCTAGATAGTATATTAGGTGTCAACATGTCTAGATAGTATATTAGGTGTCAACATGTCTAGATAGTATATTAGGTGTCAACATGTCCTGTATGTCTAGATAGTATATTAGGTGTCAACATGTCTAGATAGTATATTAGGTGTCAACATGTCCTGTATGTCTAGATAGTATATTAGGTGTCAACATGTCTAGATAGTATATTAGGGTGTCAACATGTCTAGATAGTATATTAGGTGTCAACATGTCTAGATAGTATATTAGGTGTCAACATGTCTAGATAGTATATTAGGTGTCAACATGTCTAGATAGTATATTAGGTGTCAACATGTCTAGATAGTATATTAGGTGTCAACATGTCTAGATAGTATATTAGGTGTCAACATGTCTAGATAGTATATTAGGTGTCAACATGTCCTGTATGTCTAGATAGTATATTAGGTGTCAACATGTCCTGTATGTCTAGATAGTATATTAGGTGTCAACATGTCCTGTATGTCTAGATAGTATATTAGGTGTCAACATGTCTAGATAGTATATTAGGTGTCAACATGTCTAGATAGTATATTAGGTGTCAACATGTCCTGTATGTCTAGATAGTATATTAGGTGTCAACATGTCCTGTATGTCTAGATAGTATATTAGGTGTCAACATGTCCTGTATGTCTAGATAGTATATTAGGTGTCAACATGTCCTGTATATTAGGTGTCTAGATAGTATATTAGGTGTCAACATGTCTAGATAGTATATTAGGTGTCAACATGTCTAGATAGTATATTAGGTGTCAACATGTCTAGATAGTATATTAGGTGTCAACATGTCCTGTATGTCTAGATAGTATATTAGGTGTCAACATGTCCTGTATGTCTAGATAGTATATTAGGTGTCAACATGTCCTGTATGTCTAGATAGTATATTAGGTGTCAACATGTCCTGTATGTCTAGATAGTATATTAGGTGTCAACATGTCCTGTATGTCTAGATAGTATATTAGGTGTCAACATGTCATGTCAACATGTCTAGATAGTATATTAGGTGTCAACATGTCTAGATAGTATATTAGGTGTCAACATGTCTAGATAGTATATTAGGTGTCAACATGTCTAGATAGTATATTAGGTGTAAAACATGTCTAGATGTATGTCTAGATAGTATATTAGGTGTCAACATGTCCTGTATGTCTAGATAGTATATTAGGTGTCAACATGTCTAGATAGTATATTAGGTGTCAACATGTCTAGATAGTATATTAGGTGTCAACATGTCTAGATAGTATATTAGGTGTCAACATGTCCTGTATGTCTAGATAGTATATTAGGTGTCAACATGTCCTGTATGTCTAGATAGTATATTAGGTGTCAACATGTCATGTCTAGATGTATTAGATAGTATATTAGGTGTCAACATGTCTAGATAGTATATTAGGTGTCAACATGTCTAGATAGTATATTAGGTGTCAACATGTCTAGATAGTATATTAGGTGTCAACATGTCTAGATAGTATATTAGGTGTCAACATGTCTAGATAGTATATTAGGTGTCAACATGTCTAGATAGTATATTAGGTGTCAATGTCTAGATAGTATATTATGTCAACATGTCTAGATAGTATATTAGGTGTCAACATGTCTGTATGTCTAGATAGTATATTAGGTGTCAACATGTCTAGATAGTATATTAGGTGTCAACATGTCTAGATAGTATATTAGGTGTCAACATGTCTAGATAGTATATTAGGTGTCAACATGTCTAGATAGTATATTAGGTGTCTGTATGTAGATAGTATATTAGGTGTCAACATGTCTAGATAGTATATTAGGTGTATGTCTAGATAGTATATTAGGTGTCAACATGTCCATGTCTAGATAGTATATTAGGTGTCAACATGTCCTGTATGTCTAGATAGTATATTAGGTGTCAACATGTCTAGATAGTATATTAGGTGTCAACATGTCCTGTATGTCTAGATAGTATATTAGGTGTCAACATGTCTAGATAGTATATTAGGTGTCAACATGTCTAGATAGTATATTAGGTGTCAACATGTCTAGATAGTATATTAGGTGTCAACATGTCTAGATAGTATATTAGGTGTCAACATGTCCTGTATGTCTAGATAGTATATTAGGTGTCAACATGTCCTGTATGTCTAGATAGTATATTAGGTGTCAACATGTCTAGATAGTATATGTCTCAGATAGATAGTATATTAGGTGTCAACATGTCCTGTATGTCTAGATAGTATATTAGGTGTCAACATGTCTAGATAGTATATTAGGTGTCAACATGTCCTGTATGTCTAGATAGTATATTAGGTGTCAACATGTCTAGATAGTATATTAGGTGTCAACATGTCTAGATAGTATATTAGGTGTCAACATGTCTAGATAGTATATTAGGTGTCAACATGTCTAGATAGTATATTAGGTGTCAACATGTCTAGATAGTATATTAGGTGTCAACATGTCTAGATAGTATATTAGGTGTCAACATGTCTAGATAGTATATTAGGTGTCAACATGTCTAGATAGTATATTAGGTGTCAACATGTCTAGATAGTATATTAGGTGTCAACATGTCTAGATAGTATATTAGGTGTCAACATGTCCTGTATGTCTAGATAGTATATTAGGTGTCAACATGTCTAGATAGTATATTAGGTGTCAACATGTCTAGATAGTATATTAGGTGTCAACATGTCTAGATAGTATATTAGGTGTCAACATGTCTAGATAGTATATTAGGTGTCAACATGTCTAGATAGTATATTAGGTGTCACATGTCTAGATAGTATATTAGGTGTCAACATGTCTAGATAGTATATTAGGTGTCAACATGTCTAGATAGTATATTAGGGTGTCAACATGTCTAGATAGTATATTAGGTGTCAACATGTCTAGATAGTATATTAGGTGTCAACATGTCCTGTATGTCTAGATAGTATATTAGGTGTCAACATGTCCTGTATGTCTAGATAGTATATTAGGTGTCAACATGTCTAGATAGTATATTAGGTGTATGTCTAGATAGTATATTAGGTGTCAACATGTCTATGTCTAGATAGTATATTAGGTGTCAACATGTCTAGATGTCTAGATAGTATATTAGGTGTCAACATGTCCTGTATGTCTAGATAGTATATTAGGTGTCAACATGTCCTGTATGTCTAGATAGTATATTAGGTGTCAACATGTCTAGATAGTATATTAGGTGTCAACACATGTCTAGATAGTATATTAGGTGTCAACATGTCTAGATAGTATATTAGGTGTCAACATGTCTAGATAGTATATTAGATAGTATATTAGGTGTCAACATGTCTAGATAGTATATTAGGTGTATGTCTAGATAGTATATTAGGTGTCAACATGTCCTGTATGTCTAGATAGTATATTAGGTGTCAACATGTCTAGATAGTATATTAGGTGTCAACATGTCTAGATAGTATATTAGGTGTCAACATGTCTAGATAGTATATTAGGTGTCAACATGTCTAGATAGTATATTAGGTGTCAACATGTCCTGTATGTCTAGATAGTATATTAGGTGTCAACATGTCTAGATAGTATATTAGGTGTCAACATGTCTAGATAGTATATTAGGTGTCAACATGTCCTGTATGTCTAGATAGTATATTAGGTGTCAACACATGTCTAGATAGTATATTAGGGTGTCAACATGTCTAGATAGTATATTAGGTGTCAACATGTCTAGATAGTATATTAGGTGTCAACATGTCTAGATAGTATATTAGGTGTCAACATGTCTAGATAGTATATTAGGTGTCAACATGTCTAGATAGTATATTAGGTGTCAACATGTCCTGTATGTCATGTCTAGATAGTATATTAGGTGTCAACATGTCCTGTATGTCTAGATAGTATATTAGGTGTCAACATGTCTAGATAGTATATTAGGTGTCAACATGTCTAGATAGTATATTAGGTGTCAACATGTCTAGATAGTATATTAGGTGTATGTCTAGATAGTATATTAGGTGTCAACATGTCCTGTATGTCTAGATAGTATATTAGGTGTCAACATGTCCTGTATGTCTAGATAGTATATTAGGTGTCAACATGTCCTGTATGTCTAGATAGTATATTAGGTGTCAACATGTCCTGTATGTCTAGATAGTATATTAGGTGTCAACATGTCCTGTATGTCTAGATAGTATATTAGGTGTCAACATGTCTAGATAGTATATTAGGTGTCAACATGTCTAGATAGTATATTAGATAGTATATTAGGTGTCAACATGTCTAGATAGTATATTAGGTGTCAACACATGTCTAGATAGTATATTAGGTGTCAACATGTCTAGATAGTATATTAGGTGTCAACATGTCCTGTATGTCTAGATAGTATATTAGGTGTCAACATGTCCTGTATGTCTAGATAGTATATTAGGTGTCAACATGTCTAGATAGTATATTAGGTGTCAACATGTCTAGATAGTATATTAGGTGTCAACATGTCCTGTATGTCTAGATAGTATATTAGGTGTCAACATGTCCTGTATGTCTAGATAGTATATTAGGTGTCAACATGTCCTGTATGTCTAGATAGTATATTAGGTGTCACACATGTCTAGATAGTATATTAGGTGTCAACATGTCCTGTATGTCTAGATAGTATATTAGGTGTCAACATGTCCTGTATGTCTAGATAGTATATTAGGTGTCAACATGTCTAGATAGTATATTAGGTGTCACATGTCATGTCATGTCTAGATAGTATATTAGGTGTCAACATGTCCTGTATGTCTAGATAGTATATTAGGTGTCAACATGTCAACATGTCTAGATAGTATATTAGGTGTCAACATGTCCTGTATGTCTAGATAGTATATTAGGTGTGTCATTACATGTCTAGATAGTATATTAGGTGTCAACATGTCTAGATAGTATATTAGGTGTCAACATGTCTAGATAGTATATTAGGTGTCAACATGTCCTGTATGTCTAGATAGTATATTAGGTGTCAACATGTCTAGATAGTATATTAGGTGTCAACATGTCTAGATAGTATATTAGGTGTCAACATGTCCTGTATGTCTTGATAGTATATTAGGTGTCAACATGTCCTGTATGTCTAGATAGTATATTAGGTGTCAACATGTCCTGTATGTCTAGATAGTATATTAGGTGTCAACATGTCCTGTATGTCTAGATAGTATATTAGGTGTCATGTCTAGATAGTATATTAGGGTGTCAACATGTCTAGATAGTATATTAGGTGTCAACATGTCTAGATAGTATATTAGGTGTCAACATGTCTAGATAGTATATTAGGTGTCAACATGTCCTGTATGTCTAGATAGTATATTAGGTGTCAACATGTCTAGATAGTATATTAGGTGTCAACATGTCTAGATAGTATATTAGGTGTCAACATGTCTAGATAGTATATTAGGTGTCAACATGTCTAGATAGTATATTAGGTGTCAACATGTCTAGATAGTATATTAGGTGTCAACATGTCTGTATGTCTAGATAGTATATTAGGTGTCAACATGTCCTGTATGTCTAGATAGTATATTAGGTGTGTCAACATGTCTAGATAGTATATTAGGTGTCAACATGTCTAGATAGTATATTAGGTGTCAACATGTCTAGATAGTATATTAGGTGTCAACATGTCTAGATAGTATATTAGGTGTCAACATGTCTAGATAGTATATTAGGTGTCAACATGTCTAGATAGTATATTAGGTGTCAACATGTCTAGATAGTATATTAGGTGTCAACATGTCTAGATAGTATATTAGGTGTCAACATGTCTAGATAGTATATTAGGTGTCAACATGTCTAGATAGTATATTAGGTGTCAATGTCTAGATAGTATATTATGTCTAGATAGTATATTAGGTGTCAACATGTCTAGATAGTATATTAGGTGTCAACATGTCCTGTATGTCTAGATAGTATATTAGGTGTCAACATGTCTAGATAGTATATTAGGTGTCAACATGTCTAGATAGTATATTAGGTGTCAACATGTCTAGATAGTATATTAGGGTCAACATGTGTCAACATGTCTAGATAGTATATTAGGTGTCAACATGTCTAGATAGTATATTAGGTGTCAACACATGTCTAGATAGTATATTAGGTGTCAACATGTCTAGATAGTATATTAGGTGTCAACATGTGTCAACATGTCTAGATAGTATATTAGGTGTCAACATGTCTAGATAGTATATTAGGTGTCAACATGTCTAGTATATGTCTAGATAGTATATTAGGTGTCAACATGTCTAGATAGTATATTAGGTGTCAACATGTCTAGATAGTATATTAGGTGTCAACATGTCTAGATAGTATATTAGGTGTCAACATGTCTAGATAGTATATTAGGTGTCAACATGTCCTGTATGTCTAGATAGTATATTAGGTGTCAACATGTCCTGTATGTCTAGATAGTATATTAGGTGTCAACATGTCTAGATAGTATATTAGGTGTCAACATGTCTAGATAGTATATTAGGTGTCAACATGTCTAGATAGTATATTAGGTGTCAACATGTCCTGTATGTCTAGATAGTATATTAGGTGTCAACATGTCTAGATAGTATATTAGGTGTCAACATGTCTGTATGTCTAGATAGTATATTAGGTGTCAACACTAGATAGTATATTATGTCTAGATAGTATATTAGGTGTCAACATGTCTAGATAGTATATTAGGTGTCAACAGATAGTATATTAGGTGTCAACATGTCTAGATAGTATATTAGGTGTCAACATGTCTAGATAGTATATAGGTGTAGGTGTCAACATGTCCTGTATGTCTAGATAGTATATTAGGTGTCAACATGTCCTGTATGTCTAGATAGTATATTAGGTGTCAACATGTCTAGATAGTATATTAGGTGTCAACATGTCTAGATAGTATATTAGGTGTCAACATGTCTAGATAGTATATTAGGTGTCAACATGTCTAGATAGTATATTAGGTGTCAACATGTCTAGATAGTATATTAGGTGTCAACATGTCTAGATAGTATATTAGGTGTCAACATGTCTAGATAGTATATTAGGTGTCAATGTCCATGTCTAGATAGTATATTAGGTGTCAACATGTCTAGATAGTATATTAGGTGTCAACATGTCTAGATAGTATATTAGGTGTCAACATGTCTAGATAGTATATTAGGTGTCATGTCTAGATAGTATATTAGGTGTCAACATGTCTAGATAGTATATTAGGTGTCAACATGTCTAGATAGTATATTAGGTGTCAACATGTCTAGATAGTATATTAGGTGTCAACATGTCCTGTATGTCTAGATAGTATATTAGGTGTCAACATGTCTAGATAGTATATTAGGTGTGTCAACATGTCTAGATAGTATATTAGGTGTCAACATGTCCTGTAGATAGTATATTAGGTGTCAACATGTCCTGTATGTCTAGATAGTATATTAGGTGTCAACATGTCTAGATAGTATATTAGGTGTCAACATGTCTAGATAGTATATTAGGGTGTCAACATGTCCTGTATGTCTAGATAGTATATTAGGTGTCAACATGTCTAGATAGTATATTAGGTGTCTAGATAGTATATTAGGTGTCAACATGTCTAGATAGTATATTAGGTGTCAACATGTCTAGATAGTATATTAGGTGTCAACATGTCTAGATAGTATATTAGGTGTCAACATGTCTAGATAGTATATTAGGTGTCAACATGTCCTAGATAGTATATTAGGTGTCAACATGTCTAGATAGTATATTAGGTGTCAACATGTCCTGTATGTCTAGATAGTATATTAGGTGTCAACATGTCCTGTATGTAGGTGTCAAACATGTCTAGATAGTATATTAGGTGTCAACATGTCTAGATAGTATATTAGATAGGTGTCAACATGTCTAGATAGTATATTAGGTGTCAACATGTCTAGATAGTATATTAGGTGTCAACATGTCCATGTCTAGATAGTATATTAGGTGTCAACATGTCTAGATAGTATATTAGGTGTCAACATGTCCATGTCTAGATAGTATATTAGGTGTCAACATGTCCATGTCTAGATAGTATATTAGGTGTCAACATGTCCTGTATGTCTAGATAGTATATTAGGTGTCAACATGTCTATGTCATGTCTAGATAGTATATTAGGTGTCAACATGTCTAGATAGTATATTAGGTGTCAACATGTCTAGATAGTATATTAGGTGTCAACATGTCTAGATAGTATATTATGTCAACATGTCTAGATAGTATATTAGGTGTCAACATGTCCTGTATGTCTAGATAGTATATTAGGTGTCAACATGTCCTGTATGTCTAGATAGATAGTATATTAGGTGTCAACATGTCTAGATAGTATATTAGGTGTCAACATGTCTAGATAGTATATTAGGTGTCAACATGTCCATGTCTAGATAGTATATTAGGTGTCAACATGTCCTGTATGTCTAGATAGTATATTAGGTGTCAACATGTCCTGTATGTCTAGATAGTATATTAGGTGTCAACATGTCTAGATAGTATATTAGGTGTCAACATGTCTAGATAGTATATTAGGTGTCAACATATTAGGTGTCAACATGTCTAGATAGTATATTAGGTGTCAACATGTCTAGATAGTATATTAGGTGTCAACATGTCTAGATAGTATATTAGGTGTCAACATGTCCTGTCAACATGTCTAGATAGTATATTAGGTGTCAACATGTCCATGTCTAGATAGTATATTAGGTGTCAACATGTCTAGATAGTATATTAGGTGTCAACATGTCTAGATAGTATATTAGGTGTCAACATGTCTAGATAGTATATTAGGTGTCAACATGTCTAGATAGTATATTAGGTGTCAACATGTCTAGATAGTATATTAGGTGTCAACATGTCTAGATAGTATATTAGGTGTCAACATGTCTAGATAGTATATTAGGTGTCAACATGTCTAGATAGTATATTAGGTGTCATGTCTAGATAGTATATTAGGTGTCACATGTCCATGTCTAGATAGTATATTAGGTGTCAACATGTCTGTATGTCTAGATAGTATATTAGGTGTCAACATGTCCTGTATGTCTAGATAGTATATTAGGTGTCAACATGTCTAGATAGTATATTAGGTGTCAACATGTCTAGATAGTATATTAGGTGTCAACATGTCTAGATAGTATATTAGGTGTCAACATGTCTAGATAGTATATTAGGTGTCAACATGTCCTGTCAACATGTCTAGATAGTATATTAGGTGTCAACATGTCTAGATAGTATATTAGGTGTCAACATAGTCTAGATAGTATATTAGGTGTCAACATGTCTAGATAGTATATTAGGTGTCAATGTCTAGATAGTATATTAGGTGTCAACATGTCCTATTATGTCTAGATAGTATATTAGGTGTCAACATGTCTAGATAGTATATTAGGTGTCAATGTCCTGTATGTCTAGATAGTATATTAGGTGTCAACATGTCTAGATAGTATATTAGGTGTCAACATGTCTAGATAGTATATTAGGTGTCAACATGTCTAGATAGTATATTAGGTGGTGTCAACATGTCTAGATAGTATATTAGGTGTCAACATGTCCTGTATGTCTAGATAGTATATTAGGTGTCAACATGTCTAGATAGTATATTAGGTGTCAACATGTCTAGATAGTATATTAGGTGTCAACATGTCTAGATAGTATATTAGGTGTCAACATGTCCTGTATGTCTAGATAGTATATTAGGTGTCAACATGTCTGTATGTCTAGATAGTATATTAGGTGTCAACATGTCCTGTATGTCTAGATAGTATATTAGGTGTCAACATGTCTAGATAGTATATTAGGTGTCAACATGTCTAGATAGTATATTAGGTGTCAACATGTCTAGATAGTATATTAGGTGTCAACATGTCTAGATAGTATATTAGGTGTCACATGTCCTGTATGTCTAGATAGTATATTAGGTGTCAACATGTCTAGATAGTATATTAGGTGTCAACATGTCTAGATAGTATATTAGGTGTCAACATGTCTAGATAGTATATTAGGTGTCAACATGTCTAGATAGTATATTAGGTGTCAACATGTCTAGATAGTATATTAGGTGTCAACATGTCTAGATAGTATATTAGGTGTCAACATGTCAACCTGTATGTCTAGATAGTATATTAGGTGTCAACATGTCTAGATAGTATATTAGGTGTCAACATGTCTAGATAGTATATTAGGTGTCAACTAGATAGTATATTAGGTGTCAACATGTCTAGATAGTATATTAGGTGTCAACATGTCCTGTATGTCTAGATAGTATATTAGGTGTCAACATGTCAACATGTCTAGATAGTATATTAGGTGTCAACATGTCCTGTATGTCTAGATAGTATATTAGGTGTCAACACATGTCTAGATAGTATATTAGGTGTCAACATGTCTAGATAGTATATTAGGTGTCAACATGTCTAGATAGTATATTAGGTGTCAACATGTCCTGTATGTCTAGATAGTATATTAGGTGTCAACATGTCTAGATAGTATATAGATAGTATATTAGGTGTCAACATGTCTAGATAGTATATTAGGTGTCAACATGTCTAGATAGTATATGTCTAGATAGTATATTAGGTGTCAACATGTCCTGTATGTCTAGATAGTATATTAGGTGTCAACATGTCTAGATAGTATATTAGGTGTCAACATGTCTAGATAGTATATTATGTCTAGATAGTATATTAGGTGTCAACATGTCTAGATAGTATATTAGGTGTCAACATGTCTAGATAGTATATTAGGTGTCAACATGTCTAGATAGTATATTAGGTGTATGTCTAGATAGTATATTAGGTGTCAACATGTCCTGTATGTCTAGATAGTATATTAGGTGTCAACATGTCCTGTATGTCTAGATAGTATATTAGGTGTCAACATGTCTAGATAGTATATTAGGTGTCAACATGTCTAGATAGTATATTAGGTGTCAACATGTCTAGATAGTATATTAGGTGTCAACATGTCTAGTCTAGATAGTATATTAGGTGTCAACATGTATGTCTAGATAGTATATTAGGTGTCAACATGTCTAGATAGTATATTAGGTGTCTAGATAGTATATTAGGTGTCAACATGTCTAGATAGGTGTATATTAGGTGTCAACATGTCTAGATAGTATATTAGGTGTCAACATGTCTAGATAGTATATTAGGTGTCAACATGTCTAGATAGTATATTAGGTGTCAACATGTCTAGATAGTATATTAGGTGTCAACATGTCCTGTAGATAGTATATTAGGTGTCAACATGTCCTGTATGTCTAGATAGTATATTAGGTGTCAACATGTCTAGATAGTATATTAGGTGTCAACACATGTCTAGATAGTATATTAGGTGTCAACATGTCTAGATAGTATATTAGGTGTCAACATGTCTAGATAGTATATTAGGTGTCAACATGTCTAGATAGTATATTAGGTGTCAACATGTCCTGTATGTCTAGATAGTATATTAGGTGTCAACATGTCCTGTATGTCTAGATAGTATATTAGGTGTCAACATGTCCTGTATGTCTAGATAGTATATTAGGTGTCAACATGTCCTGTATGTCTAGATAGTATATTAGGTGTCAACATGTCCTGTATGTCTAGATAGTATATTAGGTGTCAACATGTCCTGTATGTCTAGATAGTATATTAGGTGTCAACATGTCTAGATAGTATATTAGGTGTCAACATGTCTAGATAGTATATTAGGTAGGTGTCAACATGTCTAGATAGTATATTAGGTGTCAACATGTCTAGATAGTATATTAGGTGTCAACATGTCCTGTATGTCTAGATAGTATATTAGGTGTCAACATGTCCTGTATGTCTAGATAGTATATTAGGTGTCAACAACATGTCTAGATAGTATATTAGGTGTCAACATGTCTAGATAGTATATTAGGTGTCAACATGTCTAGATAGTATATTAGATAGTGTCAACATGTCTAGATAGTATATTAGGTGTCAACATGTCTAGATAGTATATTAGGTGTCAACATGTCTAGATAGTATATTAGGTGTCAACATGTCTAGATAGTATATTAGGTGTCAACATGTCTAGATAGTATATTAGGTGTCAACATGTCTAGATAGTATATTAGGTGTCAACATGTCTAGATAGTATATTAGGTGTCAACATGTCTAGATAGTATATTAGGTGTCAACATGTCTAGATAGTATATTAGGTGTCAACATGTCTAGATAGTATATTAGGTGTCAACATGTCTAGATAGTATATTAGGTGTCAACATGTCTAGATAGTATATTAGGTGTCAACATGTCCTGTATGTCTAGATAGTATATTAGGTGTCAACATGTCTAGATAGTATATTAGGTGTCAACATGTCTAGATAGTATATTAGGTGTCAACATGTCTAGATAGTATATTAGGTGTCAACATGTCTAGATAGTATATTAGGTGTCAACATGTCTAGATAGTATATTAGGTGTCAACATGTCTAGATAGTATATTAGGTGTCAACATGTCTAGATAGTATATTAGGTGTCAACATGTCCTGTCAACATGTCTAGATAGTATATTAGGTGTCAACATGTCTAGATAGTATATTAGGTGTCAACATGTCTAGATAGTATATTAGGTGTCAACATGTCTAGATAGTATATTAGGTGTCAACATGTCCTGTATGTCTAGATAGTATATTAGGTGTCAACATGTCTAGATAGTATATTAGGTGTCAACATGTCCTGTATGTCTAGATAGTATATTAGGTGTCAACATGTCTAGATAGTATATTAGGTGTCAACATGTAGATAGTATATTAGGTGTCAACATGTCTAGATAGTATATTAGGTGTATGTCTAGATAGTATATTAGGTGTCAATGTCCATGTCTAGATAGTATATTAGGTGTCAACATGTCTAGATAGTATATTAGGTGTCAACATGTCTAGATAGTATATTAGGTGTCAACATGTCTAGATAGTATATTAGGTGTCAACATGTCTAGATAGTATATTAGGTGTCAACATGTCTAGATAGTATATTAGGTGTCAACATGTCTAGATAGTATATTAGGTGTCAACATGTCTAGATAGTATATTAGGTGTCAACATGTCTAGATAGTATATTAGGTGTCAACATGTCTAGATAGTATATTAGGTGTCAACATGTCTAGATAGTATATTAGGTGTCAACATGTCTAGATAGTATATTAGGTGTCAACATGTCTAGATAGTATATTAGGTGTCAACATGTCTAGATAGTATATTAGGTGTCAACATGTCCTGTATGTCTAGATAGTATATTAGGTGTCAACATGTCTAGATAGTATATTAGGTGTCAACATGTCTAGATAGTATATTAGGTGTCAACATGTCTAGATAGTATATTAGGTGTCAACATGTCTAGATAGTATATTAGGTGTCAACATGTCCTGTATGTCTAGATAGTATATTAGGTGTCAACATGTCTAGATAGTATATTAGGTGTCAACATGTCTAGATAGTATATTAGGTGTCAACATGTCTAGATAGTATATTAGGTGTATGTCTAGATAGTATATTAGGTGTCAACATGTCTAGATAGTATATTAGGTGTCAACATGTCTAGATAGTATATTAGGTGTCAACTGTATGTCTAGATAGTATATTAGGTGTCAACATGTCTAGATAGTATATTAGGTGTATGTCTAGATAGTATATTAGGTGTCAACATGTCTAGATAGTATATTAGGTGTCAACATGTCTAGATAGTATATTAGGTGTCAACATGTCTAGATAGTATATTAGATAGTATATTAGGTGTCAACATGTCTAGATAGTATATTAGGTGTCAACATGTCTAGATAGTATATTAGGTGTCAACATGTCTAGATAGTATATTAGGTGTCAACATGTCTAGATAGTATATTAGGTGTCAACATGTCCTGTATGTCTAGATAGTATATTAGGTGTCAACACTAGATAGTATATTATGTCTAGATAGTATATTAGGTGTCAACATGTCTAGATAGTATATTAGGTGTCAACATGTCCTGTATGTCTAGATAGTATATTAGGTGTCAACATAGATAGTATATTAGGTGTCAACATGTCTAGATAGTATATTAGGTGTCAACATGTCTAGATAGTATATTAGGTGTCAACATGTCTAGATAGTATATTAGGTGTCAACATGTCTAGATAGTATATTAGGTGTCAACATGTCTAGATAGTATATTAGGTGTCAACATGTCCTGTATGTCTAGATAGTATATTAGGTGTCAACATGTCTAGATAGTATATTAGGTGTCAACATGTCTAGATAGTATATTAGGTGTCAACATGTCTAGATAGTATATTAGGTGTCAACATGTCCTGTATGTCTAGATAGTATATTAGGTGTCATGTCCATGTCTAGATAGTATATTAGGTGTATGTTAGATAGTATATTAGGTGTGTCAACATGTCTAGATAGTATATTAGGTGTCAACATGTCTAGATAGTATATTAGGTGTCAACATGTCCTGTATGTCTAGATAGTATATTAGGTGTCAACATGTCTAGGTGTCAACATGTCTAGATAGTATATTAGGTGTCAACATGTCTAGATAGTATATTAGGTGTCAACATGTCCTGTATGTCTAGATAGTATATTAGGTGTCAACATGTCCTGTATGTCTAGATAGTATATTAGGTGGTGTCAACATGTCTAGATAGTATATTAGGTGTCAACATGTCTAGATAGTATATTAGGTGTCAACATGTCTAGATAGTATATTAGGTGTATGTCTAGATAGTATATTAGGTGTCAACATGTCCTGTATGTCTAGATAGTATATTAGGTGTCAACATGTCTAGATAGTATATTAGGTGTCAACATGTCTAGATAGTATATTAGGTGTCAACATGTCTAGATAGTATATTAGGTGTCAACATGTCTAGATAGTATATTAGGTGTCAACATGTCTAGATAGTATATTAGGTGTCAACATGTCTAGATAGTATATTAGGTGTCAACATGTCCTGTATGTCTAGATAGTATATTAGGTGTCAACATGTCTAGATAGTATATTAGGTGTCAACATGTCTAGATAGTATATTAGGTGTCAACATGTCTAGATAGTATATTAGGTGTCACACATGTCTAGATAGTATATTAGGTGTCAACATGTCTAGATAGTATATTAGGTGTCAACATGTCTAGATAGTATATTAGGTGTCAACATGTCTAGATAGTATATTAGGTGTCAACATGTCTAGATAGTATATTAGGTGTCAACATGTCTAGATAGTATATTAGGTGTCAACATGTCTAGATAGTATATTAGGTGTCAACATGTCCTGTATATTATGTCTGTATGTTAGATAGTATATTAGGTGTCAACATGTCTAGATAGTATATTAGGTGTCAACATGTCTAGATAGTATATTAGGTGTCAACATGTCTAGATAGTATATTAGGTGTCAACATGTCTAGATAGTATATTAGGTGTCAACATGTCTAGATAGTATATTAGGTGTCAACATGTCTAGATAGTATATTAGGTGTCAACATGTCTAGATAGTATATTAGGTGTCAACATGTCTAGATAGTATATTAGGTGTCAACATGTCTAGATAGTATATTAGGTGTCAACATGTCTAGATAGTATATTAGGTGTCAACATGTCTAGATAGTATATTAGGTGTCAACATGTCTAGATAGTATATTAGGTGTCAACATGTCTAGATAGTATATTAGGTGTCAACATGTCTAGATAGTATATTAGGTGTCAACATGTCTAGATAGTATATTAGGTGTCAACATGTCTAGATAGTATATTAGGTGTCAACATGTCTAGATAGTATATTAGGTGTCAACATGTGTATGTCTAGATAGTATATTAGGTGTCAACATGTCTAGATAGTATATTAGGTGTCAACATGTCTAGATAGTATATTAGGTGTCAACATGTCTAGATAGTATATTAGGTGTCAACATGTCTAGATAGTATATTAGGTGTCAACATGTCTAGATAGTATATAGATAGTATATTAGGTGTCAACATGTCTAGATAGTATATTAGGTGTCAACATGTCTAGATAGTATATTAGGTGTCAACATGTCTAGATAGTATATTAGGTGTCAACATGTCTAGATAGTATATTAGGTGTCAACATGTCAACATGTCTAGATAGTATATTAGGTGTCAACATGTCTAGATAGTATATTAGGTGTCAACATGTCTAGATAGTATATTAGGTGTCAACATGTCTAGATAGTATATTAGGTGTCAACATGTCCTGTATGTCTTGATAGTATATTAGGTGTCAACATGTCTAGATAGTATATTAGGTGTCAACATGTCTAGATAGTATATTAGGTGTCAACATGTCTAGATAGTATATTAGGTGTCAACATGTCTAGATAGTATATTAGGTCAACATGTCAACATGTCTAGATAGTATATTAGGTGTCAACATGTCTAGATAGTATATTAGGTGTCAACATGTCTAGATAGTATATTAGGTGTCAACATGTCCTGTATGTCTAGATAGTATATTAGGTGTCAACATGTCCTGTATGTCTAGATAGTATATTAGGTGTCAACATGTCTAGATAGTATATTAGGTGTCAACATGTCTAGATAGTATATTAGGTGTCAACATGTCTAGATAGTATATTAGGTGTCAACATGTCTAGATAGTATATTAGGTGTCAACATGTCTAGATAGTATATTAGGTGTCAACATGTCTAGATAGTATATTAGGTGTCAACATGTCCTGTATGTCTAGATAGTATATTAGGTGTCAACATGTCCATGTCTAGATAGTATATTAGGTGTCAACATGTCTAGATAGTATATTAGGTGTCAACATGTCTAGATAGTATATTAGGTGTCAACATGTCTAGATAGTATATTAGGTGTCAACATGTCTAGATAGTATATTAGGTGTCAACATGTCTAGATAGTATATTAGGTGTCAACATGTCTAGATAGTATATTAGGTGTCAACATGTCCTGTATGTCTAGATAGTATATTAGGTGTCAACATGTCTAGATAGTATATTAGGTGTCAACATGTCTAGATAGTATATTAGGTGTCAACATGTCTAGATAGTATATTAGGTGTCAACATGTCTAGATAGTATATTAGGTGTCAACATGTCTAGATAGTATATTAGGTGTCAACATGTCTAGATAGTATATTAGGTGTCAACATGTCTAGATAGTATATTAGGTGTCAACATGTCTAGATAGTATATTAGGTGTCAACATGTCCTGTATGTCTAGATAGTATATTAGGTGTCAACATGTCTAGATAGTATATTAGGTGTCAACATGTCTAGATAGTATATTAGGTGTCATGTCTAGATAGTATACATGTCAACATGTATGTCTTGATAGTATATTAGGTGTCAACATGTCTGTAGATAGTATATTAGGTGTCAACATGTCTAGATAGTATATTAGGTGTCAACATGTCTAGATAGTATATTAGGTGTCAACATGTCTAGATAGTATATTAGGTGTCAACATGTCCTGTATGTCTAGATAGTATATTAGGTGTCAACATGTCCTAGGTGTATGTCTAGAGATAGTATATTAGGTGTCAACATGTCTAGAGATAGTATATTAGGTGTCAACATGTCTAGATAGTATATTAGGTGTCAACATGTCCTGTATGTCTTGATAGTATATTAGGTGTCAACATGTCTAGATAGTATATTAGGTGTCAACATGTCTAGATAGTATATTAGGTGTCAACATGTCTAGATAGTATATTAGGTGTCAACATGTCCTGTATGTCTAGATAGTATATTAGGTGTCAACATGTCTAGATAGTATATTAGGTGTCAACATGTCTAGATAGTATATTAGGTGTCAACATGTCCTGTATGTCTAGATAGTATATTAGGTGTCAACATGTCTAGTATGTCTAGATAGTATATTAGGTGTCAACATGTCTAGATAGTATATTAGGTGTCAACATGTCTAGATAGTATATTAGGTGTCAACATGTCTAGATAGTATATTAGGTGTCAACATGTCTAGATAGTATATTAGGTGTCAACATGTCTAGATAGTATATTAGGTGTCAACATGTCTAGATAGTATATTAGGTGTCAACATGTCTAGATAGTATATTAGGTGTCAACATGTCTAGATAGTATATTAGGTGTCAACATGTCCTGTATGTCTAGATAGTATATTAGGTGTCAACATGTCTAGATAGTATATTAGGTGTCAACATGTCTAGATAGTATATTAGGTGTCAACATGTCTAGATAGTATATTAGGTGTCAACATGTCTAGATAGTATATTAGGTGTCAACATGTCTAGATAGTATATTAGGTGTCAACATGTCCTGTATGTCTAGATAGTATATTAGGTGTCAACATGTCCTGTATGTCTAGATAGTATATTAGGTGTCAACATGTCTAGATAGTATATTAGGGTGTCAACATGTCTAGATAGTATATTAGGTGTCAACATGTCTAGATAGTATATTAGGTGTCAACATGTCCTGTATGTCTAGATAGTATATTAGGTGTCAACATGTCTAGATAGTATATTAGGTGTCAACATGTCTAGATAGTATATTAGGTGTCAACATGTCCTGTATGTCTAGATAGTATATTAGTATATTAGGTGTCAACATGTCTAGATAGTATATAGATAGTATATTAGGTGTCAACATGTCTAGATAGTATATTAGGTGTCAACATGTCTAGATAGTATATTAGTATATTAGGTGTCAACATGTCTAGATAGTATATTAGTATATTAGGTGTCAACATGTCTAGATAGTATATTAGGTGTCAACATGTCTAGATAGTATATTAGGTGTCAACATGTCTAGATAGTATATTAGGTGTCAACATGTCCTGTATGTCTAGATAGTATATTAGGTGTCAACATGTCCTGTATGTCTAGATAGTATATTAGGTGTCAACATGTCTAGATAGTATATTAGGTGTCAACATGTCTAGATAGTATATTAGGTGTCAACATGTCTAGATAGTATATTAGGTGTCAACATGTCCTGTATGTCTTGATAGTATATTAGGTGTCAACATGTCCTGTATGTCTAGATAGTATATTAGGTGTCAACATGTCTAGATAGTATATTAGGGTGTCAACATGTCTAGATAGTATATTAGGTGTCAACATGTCCTGTATGTCTAGATAGTATATTAGGTGTCAACATGTCTAGATAGTATATTAGGTGTCAACATGTCTAGATAGTATATTAGGTGTCAACATGTCCTGTATGTCTAGATAGTATATTAGGTGTCAACATGTCTAGATAGTATATTAGGTGTCAACATGTCTAGATAGTATATTAGGTGTCAACATGTCTAGATAGTATATTAGGTGTCAACATGTCTAGATAGTATATTAGGTGTCAACATGTCTAGATAGTATATTAGGTGTCAACATGTCTAGATAGTATATTAGGTGTCAACATGTCCTGTATGTCTAGATAGTATATTAGGTGTCAACATGTCTAGATAGTATATTAGGTGTCAACATGTCTAGATAGTATATTAGGTGTCAACATGTCCTGTATGTCTTGATAGTATATTAGGTGTCAACATGTCTAGATAGTATATTAGGTGTCAACATGTCTAGATAGTATATTAGGTGTCAACATGTCCTGTATGTCTTGATAGTACACACACGTCTCCACCCCATTACACCGTACCTGTAGACAGGTGTAGACGGCGTTGGCCAGGTAGACGGTCTGGGTTCCACCCCATTACACGGTACCTGTAGACAGGTGTAGACGGCGTTGGGCAGGTCCAGGTCGTGTGGGAGGAGCTGACACTGCCCCAGCAGCTGGACCAATGAGGTGATATTACCGCTCATGGAACACAGCTCCTCCAGGAACCAGGCCCCGTCGCGAGACGTCAACTCTACCAGCTGCCCCCCCGCCGCCGCCGCCGCCCCTTCCATCACCAGGTTACGCCTGAGGGGAACCAGACACACAGTTACACCCCCTTCCATCACCAGGTTACGCCTGAGGGGAACCAGACACACAGTTACACCCCCTTCCATCACCAGGTTACGCCTGAGGGGAA
>NW_025746028.1:0-70000 GCF_021184085.1 Oncorhynchus gorbuscha | reverse complement strand
CCCCTCTCCCACCTCTACAGACACTAACCCAGGTCTATATGACAGCTGATGTCCTGCAGTAGACTGGCCAGACAGAACCCCTCTCCCACCTCTACAGACACTAACCCAGGTCTATATGACAGCTGATGTCCTGCAGTAGACTGGCCAGACAGAACCCCCTCTCCCACCTCTACAGACACTAACCCAGGTCTATATGACAGCTGATGTCCTGCAGTAGACTGGCCAGACAGAACCCCCTCTCCCACCTCTACAGACACTAACCCAGGTCTATATGACTGCTGATGTCCTGCAGTAGACTGGCCAGCTGTGTGGCCTCCAGGCTGCTGAAGGCTGCTTGGTACTGGGACATCCACTGGTCCAGGTCACCCTGCTTCCCCTGGATCAACTCCTGGACGGTACGCTGACGAGATGCTAGCTGGGTGTGCTCAGAGTACCTGGTGGTGGGGGGGGGGGGGGGGGAGAGAAAAATCACATACAGAGCTCTGTGTACCTACGGAGAGAGAGAGGGGCCATGTTCAAGAGCTTCTAATCCGTGTCTGGGGTTAGAGGTCAGGGATTACATAACTGTGTTCCAGGGTGAGTATGAGGTGGTCTGGGGTTAGAGGTCAGGGATTACATAACTGTGTTCCAGGGTGAGTATGAGGTGGTCTGGGGTTAGAGGTCAGGGGTTAGATAACTGTGTTCCAGGGTGAGTATGAGGTGGTCTGGGGTTAGAGATCAGGGATTACATAACTGTGTTCCAGGGTGAGTATGAGGTGGTCTGGGGTTAGAGGTCAGGGGTTACATAACTGTGATCCAGGGTGAGTATGAGGTGGTCTGGGGTTAGAGATCAGGGATTACATAACTGTGTTCCAGGGTGAGTATGAGGTGGTCTGGGGTTAGAGGTCAGGGGTTACATAACTGTGTTCCAGGGCGAGTATGAGGTGGTCTGGGGTTAGAGGTCAGGAGTGTAACAGACCTGTGTTCCAGGGTGAGTATGAGGTGGTCTGAGCAGCTCTCAGCCCCCTCCAGGAAGCTCATTTCCTCCAGGATCTTGGTGGTCATCTTGTCCCCCTGAGAGAGCAGCTTCTGCAGGGTGAGGTACTCCTCCACTGCCCCCTCCACCTGGGGCAGGACCCCCAACATCTCCTCACGGTTCTTAAACCAGTTCACCTGGAGGAAGGTGGAGAAAGGGGGGGAGGTGGAGAAAGGGGGGGGTGAGGTAGTGAAGGAAGGAGGGAGGTAGTGAAGGAAGGAGGGAGGGAGGGAGGTAGTGAAGGAAGGAGGGAGGGAGGTAGTGACGGAAGGAAGGAGGGAGGTAGTGAAGGAAGGAGAAAGGGAGGGGGTGAGGTAGTGAAGGGGGAAGGGGGAAGGAGGTAGTGAAGGGGAAGGAGGTAGTGAAGGGGGAAGGAGGTAGTGAAGGGGGAAGGAGGTAGTGAAGGAGGAAGGAGGTAGTGAAGGAGGAAGGAGGTAGTGAAGGAGGGAGGAGGTAGTGAAGGAGGGAGGTAGTGAAGGAGGGAGGTAGTGAAGGAGGGAGGTAGTGAAGGAGGGAGGTAGTGAAGGAGGGAGGTAGTGAAGGAGGGAGGTAGTGAAGGAGGGAGGTAGTGAAGGAGGGAGGTAGTGAAGGAGGGAGGTAGTGAAGGAGGGAGGTAGTGAAGGAGGGAGGTAGTGAAGGAGGGAGGTAGTGAAGGAGGGAGGTAGTGAAGGAGGGAGGTAGTGAAGGAGGGAGGTAGTGAAGGTGGGAGGTAGTGAAGGAGGGAGGTAGTGAAGGAGGAGGTAGTGAAGGAGGGAGGTAGTGAAGGAGGGAGGTAGTGAAGGAGGGAGGTAGTGAAGGAGGGAGGTAGTGAAGGAGGGAGGTAGTGAAGGAGGGAGGTAGTGAAGGAGGGAGAATAGGAGGGGGTGAGGTAGTGAAGGAGATAGAAAGGGAGGGGGTGAGGTAGTGAAGGAGGGAGAAAGGGGGGGGAGATGTCAGTGGCCTGGTCATTTCAGAACATCTGGGGAACGACAGGTGATGTGATGCTCCATCCACAACATACAGGACGACCTCTACAAGGAACAGAGAGCCATTTCAGACAGAGAGACAGCTGGATGTGCCTCCGTCTCCCCTGCTCACCTTGATCTCAGCCACGCGGGAGGAGAAGAGGGAGCGTGTGATGTCTCTCTCCATCTCCCTCTTGCTCTGCTTGTTCTCCGCCTGCTGCCCCCCCCCTCCGTACACGGCCCCGGCGAAGCCCACCTCCCCCCCGGCCGTCCAGTCCACCAGAGGGTCGTACACAAACGCCTCCAGCAGGGTCAGCAGCGTCTCCCGCCCACGACGCATCATCTGAATCACCTGACCAATCAAAGAGGAGAGGTTAGCATCATCTGGACCACCTGACCAATCAAAGAGGAGAGGTTAGCATCATCTGGACCACCTGACCAATCAAAGAGGAGAGGTTAGCATCATCTGGACCACCTGACCAATCAAAGAGGAGAGGTTAGCATCATCTGGACCACCTGACCAATCAGAAAAGAGATGATTAGAATTATGGTTTGCATGTTTCAGGAATGTCTTTAAATGTGTCAGGAACGTTTTAGAAATGTTTGGAAGTAAACAAGACGAAGTTGTAAGTGAAGTTTGAGGTGATCAACAGCAGACAAAGCCAGGAAGTTTAAATGAGTTTAACGTCACCCAAGGCACCACAGCAGAAGGGTCTCCGAAATGTTCCACTAGCTAGTACCTGTTCCACTAGCTAGTACCTGTTCCACTAGCTAGTACCTGTTCCACTAGCTAGTACCTGTTCCACTAGCTAGTACCTGTTCCACTAGCTAGTACCTGTTCACAGGAGACTGTTCCACTAGCTAGTACCTGTTGACAGGAGACTGTTCCACTAGCTAGTACCTGTTGACAGGAGACTGTTCCACTAGCTAGTGACTGTTCCACTAGCTAGTACCTGTTGACAGGAGACTGTTCCACTAGCTAGTACCTGTTCCACTAGCTAGTACCTGTTGACAGGAGACTGTTCCACTAGCTAGTACCTGTTGACAGGAGACTGTTCCACTAGCTAGTACCTGTTGACAGGAGACTGTTCCACCTAGCTAGTACCTGTTGACAGGAGACTGTTCCACTAGCTAGTACCTGTTGACAGGAGACTGTTCCACTAGCTAGTACCTGTTGACAGGAGACTGTTCCACTAGTTAGTACCTGTTGACAGGAGACTGTTCCACTAGCTAGTACCTGTTGACAGGAGACTGTTCCACTAGCTAGTACCTGTTCACAGGAGACTGTTCCACTAGCTAGTACCTGTTGACAGGAGACTGTTCCACTAGTTAGTACCTGTTGACAGGAGACTGTTCCACTAGTTAGTACCTGTTCACAGGAGACTGTTCCACTAGCTAGTACCTGTTGACAGGAGACTGTTCCACTAGCTAGTACCTGTTCCACTAGCTAGTACCTGTTGACAGGAGACTGTTCCACTAGCTAGTACCTGTTGACAGGAGACTGTTCCACTAGCTAGTACCAGTTCCACTAGCTAGTACCTGTTCCACTAGCTAGTACCTGTTCACAGGAGACTGTTCCACTAGCTAGTACCTGTTGACAGGAGACTGTTCCACTAGCTAGTACCTGTTCCACTAGCTAGTACCTGTTGACAGGAGACTGTTCCACTAGCTAGTACCTGTTGACAGGAGACTGTTCCACTAGCTAGTACCAGTTCCACTAGCTAGTACCTGTTCCACTAGCTAGTACCTGTTGACAGGAGACTGTTCCACTAGCTAGTACCTGTTGACAGGAGACTGTTCCACTAGCTAGTACCTGTTGACAGGAGACTGTTCCACTAGCTAGTACCTGTTGACAGGAGACTGTTCCACTAGCTAGTACCTGTTCACAGGAGACTGTTCCACTAGCTAGTACCTGTTGACAGGAGACTGTTCCACCTAGCTAGTACCTGTTGACAGGAGACTGTTCCACTAGCTAGTACCTGTTGACAGGAGACTGTTCCACTAGCTAGTACCTGTTGACAGGAGACTGTTCCACTAGCTAGTACCTGTTGACAGGAGACTGTTCCACTAGCTAGTACCTGTTCCACTAGCTAGTACCTGTTCCACTAGCTAGTACCTGTTCACAGGAGACTGTTCCACTAGCTAGTACCTGTTCACAGGAGACTGTTCCACTAGCTAGTACCTGTTGACAGGAGACTGTTCCACTAGCTAGTACCTGTTCACAGGAGACTGTTCCACTAGCTAGTACCTGTTGACAGGAGACTGTTCCACCTAGCTAGTACCTGTTGACAGGAGACTGTTCCACTAGCTAGTACCTGTTGACAGGAGACTGTTCCACTAGCTAGTACCTGTTGACAGGAGACTGTTCCACTAGCTAGTACCTGTTCCACTAGCTAGTACCTGTTCCACTAGCTAGTACCTGTTCCACTAGCTAGTACCTGTTCACAGGAGACTGTTCCACTAGCTAGTACCTGTTCACAGGAGACTGTTCCACTAGCTAGTACCTGTTGACAGGAGACTGTTCCACTAGCTAGTACCTGTTGACAGGAGACTGTTCCACTAGTTAGTACCTGTTGACAGGAGACTGTTCCACTAGCTAGTACCTGTTGACAGGAGACTGTTCCACTAGCTAGTACCTGTTGACAGGAGACTGTTCCACTAGCTAGTACCTGTTGACAGGAGACTGTTCCACTAGCTAGTACCTGTTGACAGGAGACTGTTCCACTAGTTAGTACCTGTTGACAGGAGACTGTTCCACTAGCTAGTACCTGTTGACAGGAGACTGTTCCACTAGTTAGTACCTGTTGACAGGAGACTGTTCCACTAGCTAGTACCTGTTCACAGGACAGTCTGAAGATGCCCTCCACCCCAGTGACTCCCAGGGCCGTCTCGATGTTGTGGGTCATACGGAACGGCACTTTCTCTGGTACACGCAGGCTCTTCCCTGGAGATCACACACAGACACAGAGAATCATCACACACACACACAGAGAGAGAGAGAATCATCACACACACACACACACACACACACACACAGAGAATCATCACACACACACAGAGAGAGAATCATCACACACACACACAGAGAGAATCATCACACACACACACAGAGAGAATCATCACACACACAGAGAGAGAATCATCACACACACAGAGAGAGAATCATCACACACACAGAGAGAGAATCATCACACACACAGAGAGAGAATCATCACACACACAGAGAGAGAATCATACACGCACACAGAGAGAGAGAGAATCATCACACACGCACACAGAGAGAGAGAGAATCATCACACACGCACACAGAGAGAGAGAGAATCATCACACACGCACACAGAGAGAGAGAGAATCATCACACACGCACACAGAGAGAGAGAGAATCATCACACACGCACACAGAGAGAGAGAATCATCACACACGCACACAGAGAGAGAGAGAATCATCACACACGCACACAGAGAGAGAGAGAATCATCACACACGCACACAGAGAGAGAGAATCATCACACACGCACACAGAGAGAGAGAGAATCATCACACACGCACACAGAGAGAGAGAGAATCATCACACACGCACACAGAGAGAGAGAGAATCATCACACACACGCACACAGAGAGAGAGAGAATCATCACACACACGCACACAGAGAGAGAGAGAATCATCACACACACACAGAGAGAGAGAGAATCATCACACACACACAGAGAGAGAGAGAATCATCACACACACACAGAGAGAGAGAGAATCATCACACACACACACACAGAGAGAGAATCATCACACACACACACACAGAGAGAGAATCATCACACACACACACACAGAGAGAGAGAGAATAATCACACACACACAGAGAGAGAATCATCACACACACACACAGAGAGAGAATCATCACACACACACACAGAGAGAGAATCATCACACACATACAGAGAGAGAATCATCACACACACACACAGAGAGAGAATCATCACACACACACAGAGAGAGAATCATCACACACACACAGAGAGAGAATCATCACACACACAGAGAGAGAATCATCACACGCACACAGAGAGAGAATCATCACACGCACACAGAGAGAGAATCATCACACACACACAGAGAGAGAATCATCACACACACACACAGATAGAGAATCATCACACACACACAGAGAGAGAGAATCATCACACACACACACAGAGAGAGAATCATCACACACAGAATCATCACACACACACACAGAGAGAGAGAGAATCATCACACACAGAATCATCACACACACACACAGAGAGAGAGAGAATCCTCACACACAGAATCATCACACACACACAGAATCATCACACACACACACACACACACACACACACACACACACACACACACACACACACACACACACACACACACACACACACACACACACACACACACACAGAATCATCACACACACACACACAGAATCATCACACACACACACACAGAATCATCACACACACACACACACAGAATCATCACACACACACACACACAGAATCATCACACACACACACAGAATCATCACACACACACACAGAATCATCACACACACACACAGAATCATCACACACACACACAGAGAGAAATATCACACACACACACACACACCCAGAGAAATATCACACACACACACACACACCCAGAGAAACATCACACACACACACACAGAGAAACATCACACATCAGCAGGACAAACAGCAGTGAAATCCACAGATCAACCTGTCTAAACCTGGAGGGTCGCTGCTCGTTCAAAAAATAGAACTATTTACCTTTCTCGAAGCAGACGTTGTAGTCGATGTGCACCACCTCTCCCGTCGTCATGTCAATCAGCACGTTGTCAAGGTGACGGTCGCCGAGGCCGATGATGTAGCCCACCATAGACATCACAGCAGTGGACCTGGCGTAGGACTGTGGCAGGAGGAAGAGGAGGAGGAAGAAGGGGAGCGTTCATTTCCCATTAATTAGCCACCAGTAAGGTTTAATTTGACATTCGTTGAAGTCTCCCCTTCCCAAGCATTAGTCCAACATGGCTTCCTTTCCTTCATCTGCACGAGTCAGAGAGCCCTAGCCAGGTGGATCCATAGAGGAAGATAGAGGACCTTTTATTTTAAAAATTTTACCCCCCAAATTCGTGGTATCCAATTGTTGTTAGTAATTACTATCTTGTCTCATCGCTACAACTCTCATAGAGGCTCGGGAGAGACGAAGGTTGTAAGCCATGCGTCCTCCGAAACACAACCCAACCAAACCGCACTGCTTCTTACCACAGTGCGCATCCAACCCGGAAGCCAGCCGCAACAATGTGTCAGAGGAAACACCGTGCACCTGGCGACCTGGTCAGCGTGCACCCAGCCCGGCCCGCCACAGGTGCGCGATGAGACAAGGATATCCCTACCGGCCAAACCCTCCCTAACCCGGACGATGCTGGGCCAATTGTGCGTCGCCCCATGGACCTCCCGGTCGCGGCCGGCTGTCGACAGAGCCTGGACATGAAACCAGAGTCTCTGGTGGCACAGCTAGCGCTGCAGTGCCCTAGGGGAGGCCCGATAGAGGTGGACCCATAGAGTAAGATAGAGGTGGACCCATAGAGTAAGATAGAGGTGGACCCATAGAGTAAGATAGAGGGACCTTTTAGTATGGAGATTAACTGATCTAACAAAGATGAGTCCTTTATCCAACTCTATGATCCTACATCCAGTCTTTATCCAACTCTATGATCCTACATCCAGTCTTTATCCAACTCTATGATCCTACATCCAGTCTTTATCCAACTCTATGATCCTACATCCAGTCTTTATCCAACTCTATGATCCTACATCCAGTCTTTATCCAACTCTATGATCCTACATCCAGTCTTTATCCAACTCTATGATCCTACATCCAGTCTTTATCCAACTCTATGATCCTACATCCAGTCTTTATCCAACTCTATGATCCTACATCCAGTCTTTATCCAACTCTATGATCCTACATCCAGTCTTTATCCAACTCTATGATCCTACATCCAGTCTTTATCCAACTCTATGATCCTACATCCAGTCTTTATCCAACTCTATGATCCTACATCCAGTCTTTATCCAACTCTATGATCCTACATCCAGTCTTTATCCAACTCTATGATCCTACATCCAGTCTTTATCCAACTCTATGATCCTACATCCAGTCTTTATCCAACTCTATGATCCTACATCCAGTCTTTATCCAACTCTATGATCCTACATCCAGTCTTTATCCAACTCTATGATCCTACATCCAGTCTTTATCCAACTCTATGATCCTACATCCAGTCTTTATCCAACTCTATGATCCTACATCCAGTCTTTATCCAACTCTATGATCCTACATCCAGTCTTTATCCAACTCTATGATCCTACATCCAGTCTTTATCCAACTCTATGATCCTACATCCAGTCTTTATCCAACTCTATGATCCTACATCCAGTCTTTATCCAACTCTATGATCCTACATCCAGTCTTTATCCAACTCTATGATCCTACATCCAGTCTTTATCCAACTCTATGATCCTACATCCAGTCTTTATCCAACTCTATGATCCTACATCCAGTCTTTATCCAACTCTATGATCCTACATCCAGTCTTTATCCAACTCTATGATCCTACATCCAGTCTTTATCCAACTCTATGATCCTACATCCAGTCTTTATCCAACTCTATGATCCTACATCCAGTCTTTATCCAACTCTATGATCCTACATCCAGTCTTTATCCAACTCTATGATCCTACATCCAGTCTTTATCCAACTCTATGATCCTACATCCAGTCTTTATCCAACTCTATGAGTGGATCCTACATCCAGTCTTTATCCAACTCTATGAGTGGATCCTACATCCAGTCTTTATCCAACTCTATGAGTGGATCCTACATCCAGTCTTTATCCAACTCTATGAGTGGATCCTACATCCAGTCTTTATCCAACTCTATGAGTGGATCCTACATCCAGTCTTTATCCAACTCTATGAGTGGATCCTACATCCAGTCTTTATCCAACTCTATGAGTGGATCCTACATCCAGTCTTTATCCAACTCTATGAGTGGATCCTACATCCAGTCTTTATCCAACTCTATGAGTGGATCCTACATCCAGTCTTTATCCAACTCTATGAGTGGATCCTACATCCAGTCTTTATCCAACTCTATGAGTGGATCCTACATCCAGTCTTAGTTACGCCATGTTTTCACATCAGTTGTTTTCACATCAGTGCAGTCCTTTATCCAACTCTATGAGTGGATCCTGTATCTAGTCTTAGTTACGCCATGTTTTCACATCAGTGCAGATGAAGGAAAGGATACGAGGAAGAAGCAGCCACGCAACCTGTGTGACCTTTAACCCTTGACTGACTGACAGTAAACCCTGTTTGACCTTTGACCCCAGCTCACCTGTGTGACCCTCCACCACTCGCTAGACGTGGTACAGGAGCACCACAGCTCTTTGGCCAGTAGGTTCGGGGGCGTGGACGCCATCAGCTCCTTAAGCACATCCCTCATCACGCTGAGCGGCCAATCGCGCCGCGAAACATCCAGGCTGAGCCCCACCCCCTTCAGGGCGGGGCCTATCTTGCTGTAGTAGAGCTCACTGGGCCGTGGAACCAGAGGGAGGGGCTGGGGCTGCTGCTGGAACGAATCCTGGGCCTGGGGGAGGAGCGAGAGACAGAAAGTGATGAGAGATGAGTAGAGACAGAGCTCAAGGCCCACGGCCCAACAAAGTGCCTGGCATTGCCATAGTTTCAATGTTGAATGTAATTGAGCTCTACACATTCACAGAGCAAGTTCCTACAATAGATCACACACACACGCAACCACCACCCCCACAACCATTACCTTCTGAGCCTGCAGCACGGCCTCTCTCTGCTGCCAGCGCTTGTAGAGGCCGAAGAGCGGCGTGGCGCCGTCCACCCATTGGATGAGTCCTGAGCGCGTCCCCAGCGGGGTGACGGAGTAGTGGCGTGCGTGGAAATGGGGGCGTTCCTGCTGGTTCACCTAGAGGAGAACAGAGTTATGCTCTGTAGACAACAGCAGCAGTCGTACGACCACATGAAACAGCCCGTCTTTCCCAGCAGCAGTTAATATTACTGGAACAGGCCTTCAGGGTTAATCACCTATTGTACTACTTCTATTATTTGTGAAATCTTTTTTAAATGTATTTTTTTAATGTTTGGTGTATTTTTTCACAGTTGAACTACACAAGCCCCCGTACTCTGTACTCTGTGTTGTCTCTGGCTGGACCGGCACAGGACCCATACCCTGTACTCTGTGTTGTCTCTGGCTGGACCGGCACAGGACCCATACCCTGTACTCTGTGTTGTCTCTGGCTGGACCAGCCTCGTATTTTAACCGATCGATCAATGATGTTACCTTGGTGAACATGGTGTTGACTATAGAACGTACCTTGGTGAACATGGTGTTGACTATGGAACGTACCTTGGTGAACATGGTGTTGACTATGGAAAGGAACTGCATGATTCGCTCATCTAGGTGGAGGTCCTCCAGACCTGAAAGAGGGAGAGAGAGAGAGAGAGAGAGAGAGAGAGAGGAGGAAGGAGAGGGAGGAATAGATGAGGGTCAAATCAGAGAGGTAAGGGTAGTTGCGTTCATCGTGTGTGTGTGTGTGTGTGTGTGTGTGTGTGTGTGTGTGTGTGTGTGTGTGTGTGTGTGTGTGTGTGTGTGTGTGTGTGTGTGTGGTCGCTACCTTTGAAGAGGTAAGGGTAGTTGCGTTCATCGTGTGTGTGTGTGTGTGTGTGTGTGTGTGTGTGTGTGTGTGTGTGTGTGTGTGTGTGTGTGTGTGTGTGTGTGTGTGTGTGTGTGTGTGTGTGTGTGTGTGTGTGTGTGTGTGTGTGTGGTCTCTACCTTTGAAGAGGTAAGGGTAGTTGCGTTCATCGTGTGTGTGTGTGTGTGTGTGGTCTCTACCTTTGAAGAGGTAAGGGTAGTTGCGTTCATCGTGTGTGTGTGTGTGTGTGTGTGGTCGCTACCTTTGAAGAGGTAAGGGTAGTTGCGTTCATCGTGTGTGTGTGTGTGTGTGTGTGTGTGTGTGTGTGTGTGTGTGTGTGTGTGTGTGTGTGTGTGTGTGTGTGTGGTCTCTACCTTTGAAGAGGTAAGGGTAGTTGCGTTCATCGTGTGTGTGTGTGTGTGTGTGTGTGTGTGTGTGTGTGTGTGTGTGTGTGTGTGTGTGTGTGTGTGTGTGTGGTCGCTACCTTTGAAGAGGTAAGGGTAGTTGCGTTCATCGTGTGTGTGTGTGTGTGTGTGTGTGTGTGGTCGCTACTTTTGAAGAGGTAAGGGTAGTTGTGTGTGTGTGTATGTGTGTGTGTGTGTGTGTGTGTGTGTGTGTGTGTGTGTGTGTGTGTGTGTGTGTGTGTGTGTGTGTGTGTGTGTGTGTGTGTGTGTGGTCTCTACCTTTGAAGAGGTAAGGGTAGTTGCGTCCGTCGGAGCCCAGGAAGTGTAGTTTCTTGGGTTTGGTCTTGGTCGGCAGGATGGTGATGGTGTTGCCAACACTTTGGATGGTCAACGCGTCCGTTGCCGACACCTCGCCCGGCAACGCCATCTCAGTGGTCGCCATGGCAGCCAGGCGGGGGCTGATGTGGTCCAGACGCAGCAGATAGCTGGTCCTCTTCTGAGCCCTCTGCTGGAGACTCAGCATGATCTAGGAGACAATTTAAAACTTTCATTTAAATCCACTTCAATAAAAAAAGTACAGTATACATTTTAAAAGGTTTCAGATACATTGGACACACAGACACGGACCAAGTTTACCCTGAGCACAGATCTAGGATCAGCTTCCCTTCCCCCAACCCTAATCTTAAAGGAGACTTCAATCCCCTAAAACTAAACACAGATCTAGGATCAGCTTCCTTTCCCCCAACCCTAATCTTAAAGGGGACTGGAAACACTTCAGGAAGTGAAGAGATGTCTTCAATCCCCTAAAACTAAACACAGATCTAGGATCAGAACATAGAAACATCTCCATTTAACATAGAAACATCTCCATTTAGCATAGAAACATCTCCATTTAGCATAGAAACATCTCCATTTAACATAGAAACATCTCCATTTAGCATAGAAACATCTCCATTTAGCATAGAAACATCTCCATTTAGCATAGAAACATCTCCATTTAGCATAGAAACATCTCCATTTAACATAGAAACATCTCCATTTAACATAGAAACATCTCCATTTAGCATAGAAACATCTCCATTTAGCATAGAAACATCTCCATTTAACATAGAAACATCTCCATTTAACATAGAAGGAGCGGCTGAATAAACTTGGGTTTGAGCTTTTTCTAGGTCGTCCGTGAGTTTTTTTTACTCTGTTTGTTGAGACCCTAACAGTATGGGTATCACCATCTGGAAATGCTATAGTGAGACCCTAACAGTATGGGTATCACCATCTGGAAATGCTATAGTGAGACCCTAACAGTATGGGTATCACCATCTGGAAATGCTATAGTGAGACCCTAACAGTATGGGTATCACCATCTGGAAATGCTATAGTGAGACCCTAACAGTATGGGTATCACCATCTGGAAATGCTATAGTGAGACCCTAACAGTATGGGTATCACCATCTGGAAATGCTATAGTGAGACCCTAACAGTATGGGTATCACCATCTGGAATTGCCATAGTAACAACTGGAATTGCCATAGTAACAACTGGAATTGCCATAGTAACATCTGGAATTGCCATAGTAACATCTGGAATTGCCATAGTAACATCTGGAATTGCCATAGTAACATCTGGAATTGCCATAGTAACATCTGGAATTGCCATAGTAACATCTGGAATTGCCATAGTAACATCTGGAATTGCCATAGTAACATCTGGAATTGCCATAGTAACATCTGGAATTGCCATAGTAACATCTGGAATTGCCATAGTAACATCTGGAATTGCCATAGTAACATCTGGAATTGCCATAGTAACATCTGGAATTGCCATAGTAACATCTGGAATTGCCATAGTAACATCTGGAATTGCCATAGTAACATCTGGAATTGCCATAGTAACATCTGGAATTGCCATAGTAACATCTGGAATTGCCATAGTAACATCTGGAATTGCCATAGTAACATCTGGAATTGCCATAGTAACATCTGGAATTGCCATAGTAACAACTGGAATTGCCATAGTAACAACTGGAATTGCCATAGTAACAACTGGAATTGCCATAGTAACATCTGGAATTGCCATAGTAACAACTGGAATTGCCATAGTAACAACTGGAATTGCCATAGTAACAACTGGCTCCCCTTTCCCAATGCATCCTTGGCAGGTTTGAGCAAACAGAGTTGAGGCACGGGGACTGACAGTGGTACCTGGACCCACTGGGCCTGAAAAGGTTTCTCTCAAGTTGACAGCTCTGTCATTGAGATCAGGACGGTAACATTAGGGTAAGAAACTGTCCACAATGTTTTTACGTTGGTAATTATAATATTTACATTTTTAAAGTATTTATTCTGATGGATAAGATTGGTGTGAAATGAACTTTGGTTTTGATAACAAGCTGAGTAGACAGTCAGCCAGAACCAGACACGCCTAGCCAGCTGGGTTTCTCTCTCTCGTCTTTACGATGCTAATATTCTCCTTGTCAATATGAGCATCTTATTTTTACCCAGTTACCGATTCAAAGACCATTTGTCATCAGCTAGAAATCTCAATATCTGCGGTGCTGTTCATTTTAACGTCATCTCCCCTAGTCTACCTTTAACCATTTAACCAGCTTATAGTGGCAACGTCAACCTACCCCCTCAGGGAACACAACCTACCCCCCTCAGGGAACACAACCTACCCCCTCAGGGAACACAACCTACCCCCTCAGGGAACACAACCTACCCCCTCAGGGAACACAACCTACCCCCTCAGGGAACACAACCTACCCCCTCAGGGAACACAACCTACCCCCCTCAGGGAACACAACCTACCCCCCTCAGGAACACAACCTACCCCCTCAGGGAACACAACCTACCCCCTCAGGGAACACAACCTACCCCCTCAGGGAACACAACCTACCCCCTCAGGGAACACAACCTACCCCCTCAGGAACACAACCTACCCCCTCAGGGAACACAACCTACCCCCTCAGGGAACACAACCTACCCCCTCAGGGAACACAACCTAACCCCTCAGGGAACACAACCTAACCCCTCAGGGAACACAACCTAACCCCTCAGGGAACACAACCTAACCCCTCAGGGAACACAACCTAACCCCTCAGGGAACACAACCTAACCCCTCAGGGAACACAACCTAACCCCTCAGGGAACACAACCTAACCCCTCAGGGAACACAACCTAACCCCTCAGGGAACACAACCTAACCCCTCAGGGAACACAACCTAACCCCTCAGGGAACACAACCTAACCCCTCAGGGAACACAACCCCCCCCACGGTCCTGGTCCTACCTGTTTGAACGGGAACACCCTACCCCCCCAGGGAACACCCTACCCCCTCAGGGAACACCCTACCCCCTCAGGGAACACAACCCCCCCCCCACGGTCCTGGTCCTACCTGTTTGAACGGGACCCAGCTGCTGGCTGGGTTGGCCGGGTTGTGAGGGCTCTTCAGTCTCTCAAGGGCCGAGGTGATGGCGTCCCCGTAGGTCTGCTGGAACCAGGTCTCGTGGGGGGTCTCGGCGGGCGTCGTGGTGATGCTCCTCACGTGGTCCAGAGCGAACACCACGGGACGCATCAGAGCGGAGTGCTTCTCACACATGATGGCCACCTTCTCCTCCCTGACAGAGGAGACACACTGTTCATCTATGTTCCTTTGACTGGGGTTAAAACATACATGTTGAGACAGGACAGTGTTGTATAGTTAGCGAGTGAGAAGTGCAGAGGGTCAGAATGAAACCCAGTACCCGAGACAGGGCCGAGGCTACCCAGTACCCGAGACAGGGCCGAGGCTACCCAGTACCCGAGACAGGGCCGAGGCTACCCAGTACCCGAGACAGGGCCGAGGCTACCCAGTACCCGAGACAGGGCCGAGGCTACCCAGTACCGAGACAGGGCCGAGGCTACCCAGTACCCGAGACAGGGCCGAGGCTACCCAGTACCCGAGACAGGGCCGAGGCTACCCAGTACCCGAGACAGGGCCGAGGCTACCCAGTACCCGAGACAGGGCCGAGGCTACCCAGTACCCGAGACAGGGCCGAGGCTACCCAGTACCCGAGACAGGGCCGAGGCTACCCAGTACCCGAGACAGGGCCGAGGCTACCCAGTACCCGAGACAGGGCCGAGGCTACCCAGTACCCGAGACAGGGCCGAGGCTACCCAGTACCCGAGACAGGGCCGAGGCTACCCAGTACCCGAGACAGGGACTAACCTCTAATTATTTGCATTAATGAACTGTTTTGTGACTGGGAGTTGGGGTCATTCTGAAACCGGTGTTTGATTAATAAAATCCTATACTTCGTGTGCCCTAGTAGCGTGTGCCCTAGTAGCGTGTGCCTCACTTGCGTAGTGTGTACCCTAGTAGTGTGTGTGTGTGTGTGTGTGTGTGTGTGTGTGTGTGTGTGTGTGTGTGTGTGTGTGTGTGTGTGTGTGTGTGTGACTCACTTGCGTAGAGTGTTGTTGTTCTGTACTCTCTTGACCTCGTCCTCCAGCTGTTGGATCCTGCGCAGGACGTGCATGTGTTGCTGCTGCAGGACGCCCAGCCACAACTCATCCCACAGCAGAGTCACGCGCCGCAGCTCTCCTACTAGCATCTGGACCTGGGGACACACAGAGTCACATGTGGTTAGCACAGGAAGCTCTCCTACTAGCATCTGGACCTGGGGACCCACAGAGTCACATGTGGTTAGCACAGGAAGCTCTCCCACTAACATCTGGACCTCCCCAGGACGGACACACAGAGTCACATGTGGTTAGCACAGGAAGCTCTCCCACTAACATCTGGACCTCCCCAGGACGGACACACAGAGTCACATGTGGTTAGCACAGGAAGCTCTCCCACTAACATCTGGACCTCCCCAGTACGGACACAAAGAGAGTCACACAGAGAGTCACACAGAGAGTCACACAGAGAGTCACACAGAGAGTCACACAGAGAGTCACACAGAGAGTCACACGTGGTTAGCACAGGAAGCTCTCCCACTAGCATCTGCACCTGGGGACCCACGGACAGACACACAGCCCACGGAGATGCATAGTCAGTTCGCAGAGGGAAAGGCAAAACCATGTAACCCAGTGAATTAAACTTATTGGTGACAATCAGCTTTGAAAACAGCATATTGGACATGATGGTTTGCACCATATTATCACCAATAACGTTGTATATATATCAGGTCACTTTCTCTGAATGCCGGATGGTGTTTAATAGCTAGTTAAACGAGGATAATTGATCTCCCCTAGTTTGGAAATAGTTGTACCCCAGTAAGGACAGTACATTCATTCACCATTTCAAAAACCTCTACACGCCACGTAACATGATTCAAGAGGGTATAATTATGTGCAGCATGAGTGGGGAGCCTAGCTAGGACTAGGGGGACATAATTAACTGTAACACCAGTAATGAGCAGAAGCATTTAGCTGTAACACCAGTATAATTACCTATAACACCATAGTGGGGTTGTGGTAGGGGGAAGTATTTACCTGTAACACCATAATGGGGTTGGCTGCAGTAGGGGGAAGTGTTTACCTGTAACACCATAGTGGGGTTGGCTGCAGTAGGGGGAAGTGTTTACCTGTAACACCATAGTGGGGTTGTGGTATGGGGAAGTGTTTACCTGTAACACCATAGTGGGGTTGGCTGCAGTAGGGGGGGTGTTTACCTGTAACACCATAGTGGGGTTGGCTGCAGTAGGGGGAAGTGTTTACCTGTAACACCATAGTGGGGTTGGCTGCAGTAGGGGGAAGTGTTTACCTGTAACACCATAGTGGGGTTGGCTGCAGTAGGGGAAGTATTTACCTGTAACACCATAATGGGGTTGGCTGCAGTAGCGGGGAAGTGTTTACCTGTAACACCACAGTGGGGTTGGCTGCAGTAGGGGGAAGTGTTTACCTTTAACACCATAGTGGGGTTGGCTGCAGTAGGGGAAGTGTTTACCTGTAACACCATAGTGGGGTTGTGGTAGGGGGAAGTGTTTACCTGTAACACCATAGTGGGGTTGTGGTAGGGGGAAGTGTTTACCTGTAACACCATAGTGGGGTTGGCTGCAGTAGGGGAAGTATTTACCTGTAACACCATAGTGGGGTTGGCTGCAGTAGGGGAAGTGTTTACCTGTAACACCATAGTGGGGTTGTGGTAGGGGGAAGTGTTTACCTGTAACACCATAGTGGGGTTGGCTGCAGTAGGGGGAAGTGTTTACCTGTAACACCATAGTGGGGTTGGCTGCAGTAGGGGGAAGTGTTTACCTGTAACACCACAGTGGGGTTGGCTGCAGTAGGGAAGTGTTTACCTGTAACACCATAGTGGGGTTGGCTGCAGTAGGGGGAAGTGTTTACCTGTAACACCACAGTGGGGTTGGCTGCAGTAGGGGAAGTGTTTACCTGTAACACCATAGTGGGGTTGGCTGCAGTAGGGGAAGTGTTTACCTGTAACACCATAGTGGGGTTGTGGTAGGGGAAGTGTTTACCTGTAACACCATAGTGGGGTTGTGGTAGGGGGAAGTGTTTACCTGTAACACCATAGTGGGGTTGTGGTAGGGGGAAGTGTTTACCTGTAACACCATAGTGGGGTTGTGGTAGGGGGAAGTGTTTACCTGTAACACCATAGTGGGGTTGTGGTAGGGGAAGTGTTTACCTGTAACACCATAGTGGGGTTGTGGTAGGGGAAGTGTTTACCTGTAACACCATAGTGGGGTTGTGGTAGGGGGAAGTGTTTACCTGTAACACCATAGTGGGGTTGTGGTAGGGGAAGTGTTTACCTGTAACACCATAGTGGGGTTGTGGTAGGGGAAGTGTTTACCTGTAACACCATAGTGGGGTTGTGGTAGGGGGAAGTGTTTACCTGTAACACCATAGTGGGGTTGTGGTAGGGGAAGTGTTTACCTGTAACACCATAGTGGGGTTGTGGTAGGGGGAAGTGTTTACCTGTAACACCATAGTGGGGTTGGCTGCAGACAGCTTGTCCACTATCTTGCTGTAGCAGTCATGCATCATGGCCTGGTCCTGGCTGGAACACAGTGCAGGAAACTCCTCACCCCGCCCATCTTCCTCCTGGGAGGCGGGGTTACTGCCCAGTGTCCCTCCCCTTCCTCACACAGCCCCTCCCCTGCATGCTGCCCAGGAAGGTGGGCAGGGCCGACGGGAGCTTGTTTCCTGGGAGACAAAGATGTTATGGCTAGTTGAGACAATTTGGTTTAAATAATGCAAAAACACAATGTCGGAGAAGGTTTAAAAAAGTAAAAGTGCAATATGTGCCATGTAAAAAAGCTAACGTTTAAGTTCCTTGCTCAGAACATCAGAACATATGAAAGCTGGTGGTTCAATATTCCCAGGTACGAAGTTTAAGGTTGTAGTTATTAAAGTAATTATAGGGCTATTTCTCTCTTCCATTTGTATTTCATATACCTTTGACTATTGGATGTTCTTATAGGCACTATAGTATTGCCAATGTAACAGTATAGCTTCCGTCCCTCTCCTCGCTCCTAACTGTTGTTGATGCTGACTCTGTTGCACAGAACGCAAGAGAAGTGACACAATTTATCTAGTTAATATTGCCTGCTAACGTGAATTTATTTTAACTAAAAATGCAGGTTAAAAAAATATATATTCTTGTGTGTATTGATTTTAAGAAAGGCATTGATGTTTATCTTGAGGGACATTGATGTTTATCGTGAGGGACATTGATGTTTATCGTGAGGGACATTGATGTTTATCGTGAGGGACATTGATGTTTATCGTGAGGGACATTGATGTTTATCGTGAGGGACATTGATGTTTATCGTGAGGGACATTGATGTTTATCGTGAGGGACATTGATGTTTATCGTGAGGGACATTGATGTTTATCGTGAGGGACATTGATGTTTATCGTGAGGGACATTGATGTTTATCGTGAGGGACATTGATGTTTATCGTGAGGGACATTGATGTTTATCGTGAGGGACATTGATGTTTATCGTGAGGGACATTGATGTTTATCGTGAGGGACATTGATGTTTATCGTGAGGGACATTGATGTTTATCGTGAGGGACATTGATGTTTATCGTGAGGGACATTGATGTTTATCGTGAGGGACATTGATGTTTATCGTGAGGGACATTGATGTTTATCGTGAGGGACATTGATGTTTATCGTGAGGGACATTGATGTTTATCGTGAGGACATTGATGTTTATCGTGAGGGACATTGATGTTTATCGTGAGGACATTGATGTTTATCGTGAGGGACATTGATGTTTATCGTGAGGGACATTGATGTTTATCGTGAGGGACATTGATGTTTATCGTGAGGGACATTGATGTTTAGGTACATTTGTGCAACGATTGTGCTTTTGTTAAATCATCACCCGTTTAGTGAAGTAGGCTTCGATGATTCGATGATAAATTAACAGGCACCGCATCGATTATATGCAACACAGGACAAGCTAGTTACACTAGTAATATCATCAACAATGTGTAGTTAACTAGTGATTATGTGAAGATTGTTTTTTATATGGTAAGTATAATGCCAGCTAGCAACTTATCCTTGGCTCCTTGCTGCACTCGCGTAACAGGTGGTCAGCCTGCCACCCAGTCTCCTCGTGGAGTAACAGGTGGTCAGCCTGCCACCCAGTCTCCTCGTGGAGTAACAGGTGGTCAGCCTGCCACTCAGTCTCCTCGTGGAGTAACAGGTGATCAGCCTGCCACCCAGTCTCCTCGTGGAGTAACAGGTGGTCAGCCTGCCACTCAGTCTCCTCGTGGAGTAACAGGTGGTCAGCCTGCCACTCAGTCTCCTCGTGTAGTAACAGGTGGTCAGCCTGCCACTCAGTCTCCTCATGGAGTAACAGGTGGTCAGACCACTGTCTCCTCGTGGAGTAACAGGTGGTCAGCCTGCCACGCAGTCTCCTCGTGGAGTAACAGGTGGTCAGCCTGCCACGCAGTCTCCTCGTGGAGTAACAGGTGGTCAAGACCACTGTCTCCTCGTGGAGTAACAGGTGGTCAGACCACTGTCTCCTCGTGGAGTAACAGGTGGTCAGCCTGCCACTCAGTCTCCTCGTGGAGTAACAGGTGATCAGCCTGCCACTCAGTCTCCTCGTGGAGTAACAGGTGATCAGCCTGCCACTCAGTCTCCTCGTGGAGTAACAGGTGGTCAGCCTGCCACTCAGTCTCCTCGTGGAGTAACAGGTAGTCAGCCTGCCACTCAGTCTCCTCGTGGAGTAACAGGTAGTCAGCCTGCCACTCAGTCTCCTCGTGGAGTAACAGGTAGTCAGCCTGCCACTCAGTCTCCTCGTGGAGTAACAGGTGGTCAGCCTGCCACTCAGTCTCCTCATGGAGTAACAGGTGGTCAGCCTGCCACACAGTCTCCTCGTGGAGTAACAGGTGGTCAGCCTGCCACTCAGTCTCCTCGTGGAGTAACAGGTGGTCAGCCTGCCACTCAGTCTCCTCGTGGAGTAACAGGTGGTCAGCCTGCCACTCAGTCTCCTCGTGGAGTAACAGGTGATCAGCCTGCCACTCAGTCTCCTCATGGAGTAACAGGTGGTCAGCCTGCCACTCAGTCTCCTCGTGGATTGCAATGTAATCGGCCAGAATCGGTGTCCAAAAATGCCATTTACCGATTGTTATGAAAACTTGAAATCGGCCCGAATTAATCGGTCGACCTCTAGTGTGTGTGTGTGTGTACCTGCGTGCTGGGCCTCTCCTCCCAGAGACAGTGATCCGACTATAGCAGGGTACAGGATGAGGTGTGGTGAGTCCTGGGCAACGCGACACAGCAGACTACAGATACTCTGTCTGATGTAAGCCTCTGGATGGTTCAGACGAGAGAACAGCTGGGGGATGATGCCTGGAGGGGAGAGGGGTTGAATTAACAGGAGACAGGAGAGAGAACAGCTGGGGGATGATAACTGGAGGGGAGAGGGGTTGAATTAGCAGGAGACAAGAGAGAGAACAGCTGGGTGGGGGAGAGGGGTTGAATTAGCAGGAGACAGGAGAGAGAACAGCTGGGGGATAATGCCTGGAGGGAGAGGGGAGAGGGGTTGAATTAGCAGGAGAAAGGAGAGAGAACAGCTGGGTGGGGGGGGAGAGAGATGCCTGGAGGGGGGGAGAGGGGTTGAATTAGCAGGAGAAAGGAGAGAGAACAGCTGGGTGGGGGGGAGAGATGCCTGGAGGGGAGGGGAGAGGGGTTGAATTAGCAGGAGACAGGAGAGAGAACAGCTGGAGGGGAGAGGGTTGAATTAGCAGGAGACAGGAGAGAGAACAGCTGGAGGGGAGAGGGGTTGAATTAGCAGGAGACAGGAGAGGTGGGGGTCTGTGTGTGTTACCTCTCTAGGGGCCAGTGGGGGTCAGTGTGTTACCTCTCCAGGGGCCAGTGGGGGTCAGTGTGTTACCTCCCTAGGGGCCAGTGGGGGTCAGTGTGTTACCTCCCTAGGGGCCAGTGGGGGTCAGTGTGTTACCTCCCTAGGGGCCAGTGGGGGTCAGTGTGTTACCTCCCTAGGGGCCAGTGGGGGTCAGTGTGTTACCTCCCTAGGGGCCAGTGGGGGTCAGTGTGTTACCTCTCTGGGGGCCGTGGGGGTCTGTGTGTGTTACCTCTCCAGGGGCGGTGGGGGTCAGTGTGTTACCTCTCCAGGGGCGGTGGGGGTTGAGGCGAGCCCAAGCTCAAGCCCCTCCCTCAGCTCCCCGGCGTGCTTCACCAGCAGCCGTAGCAACCGCAGCGTCGCCATGACGATGATATCGTCGTTACTCTGCTTGCTGTTCTGATTGGTCAGCAGCAGCTTGGGGTCATCCTCATCGATGGGAACCTGACGGAGGAAGAGGAGAGACATGGAGGGATGGAGGAAGAGATGGATGGATGGGAGAGATGCAGGGAAAGGGACAAGGCTATAAGAGAAGGCATCTTCCTACAACATCCCAAACTTTCACAAGTTCTAGATGAATAGAAACAGTCAAGTGAATAGCAATACCGGGACATTCTACTTTAACATTCATCTTGTAGACAACTCGTAGGGCTCCCAGACAGATTAACTAGACAGAACTCGTAGGGCTCCCAGACAGATTAACTGGACAGAACTCGTAGGGCTCCCAGACAGATTAACAAGACAGAACTCGTAGGGCTCCCAGACAGATTAACAAGACAGAACTCGTAGGGCTCCCAGACAGATTAACTAGACAGAACTCGTAGGGCTCCCAGACAGATTAACTAGACAGAACTCGTAGGGCTCCCAGACAGATTAACTAGACAGAACTCGTAGGGCTCCCAGACAGATTAACTGGCCAGAACTCGTAGGGCTCCCAGACAGATTAACTAGACAGATTAAATAGACAGATTAACCAGACAGAACTCGTAGGGCTCCCAGACAGATTAACTGGCCAGAACTCGTAGGGCTCCCAGACAGATTAACCAGACAGAACTCGTAGGGCTCCCAGACAGATTAACTAGACAGAACTCGTAGGGCTCCCAGACAGATTAACTAGACAGAACTCGTAGGGCTCCCAGACAGATTAACCAGACAGAACTCGTAGGGCTCCCAGACAGATTAACCAGACAGAACTCGTAGGGCTCCCAGACAGATTAACTAGACAGAACTCGTAGGGCTCCCAGACAGATTAACTAGACAGAACTCGTAGAGCTCCCAGACAGATTAACTGGCCAGAACTCGTAGGGCTCCCAGACAGATTAACTAGACAGATTAACTAGACAGATTAACCAGACAGAACTCGTAGGGCTCCCAGACAGATTAACTGGCCAGAACTCGTAGGGCTCCCAGACAGATTAACCAGACAGAACTCGTAGGGCTCCCAGACAGATTAACTAGACAGAACTCGTAGGGCTCCCAGACAGATTAACTAGACAGAACTCGTAGGGCTCCCAGACAGATTAACTAGACAGAACTCGTAGGGCTCCCAGACAGATTAACCAGACAGAACTCGTAGGGCTCCCAGACAGATTAACCAGACAGAACTCGTAGGGCTCCCAGACAGATTAACTAGACAGAACTCGTAGGGCTCCCAGACAGATTAACTAGACAGAACTCATAGAGCTCCCAGACAGATTAACCAGACAGAACTCGTAGGGCTCCCAGACAGATTAACTAGACAGAACTCGTAGGGCTCCCAGACAGATTAACTAGACAGAACTCGTAGGGCCAGGCTCCCAGACAGATTAACCAGACAGAACTCGTAGGGCTCCCAGACACATTAACTGGCCAGAACTCGTAGGGCTCCCAGACAGATTAACCAGACAGAACTCGTAGGGCTCCCAGACAGATTAACTAGACAGAACTCGTAGGGCTCCCAGACAGATTAACTAGACAGAACTCGTAGGGCTCCCAGACAGATTAACTGGCCAGAACTCGTAGGGCTCCCAGACACATTAACTGGCCAGAACTCGTAGGGCTCCCAGACACATTAACTGGCCAGAACTCGTAGGGCTCCCAGACACATTAACTGGCCAGAACTCGTAGGGCTCCCAGACACATTAACTGGCCAGAACTCGTACGGCTCCCAGACAGATTAACTAGACAGAACTCGTAGGGCCAGGCTCCCAGACAGATTAACTGGACAGAACTCGTAGGGCTCCCAGACACATTAACTGGCCAGAACTCGTAGGGCTCCCAGACACATTAACTAGACAGAACTCGTAGGGCCAGGCTCCCAGACAGATTAACTGGACAGAACTCGTAGGGCTCCCAGACACATTAACTGGCCAGAACTCGTAGGGCTCCCAGACAGATTAACTAGACAGAACTCGTAGGGCTCCCAGACACATTAACTGGCCAGAACTCGTAGGGCTCCCAGACACATTAACTGGCCAGAACTCGTAGGGCTCCCAGACACATTAACTGGCCAGAACTCGTAGGGCTCCCAGACAGATTAACTGGCCAGAACTCGTAGGGCTCCCAGACAGATTAACTGGCCAGAACTCGTAGGGCTCCCAGACAGATTAACTAGACAGAACTCGTAGGGCCAGGCTCCCAGACAGATTAACTGGCCAGAACTCGTAGGGCTCCCAGACAGATTAACTGGCCAGAACTCGTAGGGCTCCCAGACAGATTAACTAGACAGAACTCGTAGGGCCAGGCTCCCAGACAGATTAACTGGACAGAACTCGTAGGGCTCCCAGACACATTAACTGGCCAGAACTCGTAGGGCTCCCAGACACATTAACTAGACAGAACTCGTAGGGCCAGGCTCCCAGACAGATTAACTGGACAGAACTCGTAGGGCTCCCAGACACATTAACTGGCCAGAACTCGTAGGGCTCCCAGACAGATTAACTAGACAGAACTCGTAGGGCTCCCAGACACATTAACTGGCCAGAACTCGTAGGGCTCCCAGACACATTAACTGGCCAGAACTTGTAGGGCTCCCAGACAGATTAACTGGCCAGAACTCGTAGGGCTCCCAGACAGATTAACTGGCCAGAACTCGTAGGGCTCCCAGACAGATTAACTGGCCAGAACTCGTAGGGCTCCCAGACAGATTAACTAGACAGAACTCGTAGGGCTCCCAGACAGATTAACTAGACAGAACTCGTAGGGCTCCCAGACAGATTAACTAGACAGAACTCGTAGGGCCAGGCTCCCAGACAGATTAACTAGACAGAACTCGTAGGGCTCCCAGACACATTAACTGGCCAGAACTCGTAGGGCTCCCAGACAGATTAACTAGACAGAACTCGTAGGGCTCCCAGACAGATTAACTAGACAGAACTCGTAGGGCTCCCAGACAGATTAACTAGACAGAACTCGTAGGGCTCCCAGACACATTAACTGGCCAGAACTCGTAGGGCTCCCAGACAGATTAACTAGACAGAACTCGTAGGGCTCCCAGACACATTAACTGGCCAGAACTCGTAGGGCTCCCAGACAGATTAACTGGCCAGAACTCGTAGGGCTCCCAGACAGATTAACTGGCCAGAACTCGTAGGGCTCCCAGACAGATTAACCGGCCAGAACTCGTAGGGCTCCCAGACAGATTAACCGGCCAGAACTCGTAGGGCTCCCAGACAGATTAACCGGCCAGAACTCGTAGGGCTCCCAGACAGATTAACCGGCCAGAACTCGTAGGGCTCCCAGACAGATTAACAAGACAGAACTCGTAGGGCTCCCAGACAGATTAACTAGACAGAACTCGTAGGGCTCCCAGACAGATTAACCAGACAGAACTCGTAGGGCTCCCAGACAGATTAACCAGACAGAACTCGTAGGGCTCCCAGACAGATTAACCAGACAGAACTCGTAGGGCTCCCAGACAGATTAACCAGACAGAACTCGTAGGGCTCCCAGACAGATTAACCGGCCAGAACTCGTAGGGCTCCCAAACAGATTAACAAAACAGAACTCGTAGGGCTCCCAGACAGATTAACTAGACAGAACTCGTAGGGCTCCCAGACAGATTAACTAGACAGAACTCGTAGGGCTCCCAGACAGATTAACTAGACAGAACTCGTAGGGCTCCCAGACAGATTAACTAGACAGAACTCGTAGGGCTCCCAGACAGATTAACCAGACAGATCTCGTAGGGCTCCCAGACAGATTAACCAGACAGAACTCGTAGGGCTCCCAGACACATTAACTGGCCAGAACTCGTAGGGCTCCCAGACAGATTAACTAGACAGAACTCGTAGGGCTCCCAGACACATTAACTGGCCAGAACTCGTAGGGCTCCGAGACAGATTAACTAGACAGAACTCGTAGGGCTCCCAGACAGATTAACCAGCCAGAACTCGTAGGGCTCCCAGACAGATTAAACTTCATCCTGGACTAAAAATAACACCCAAAGGAAAATTCCCATGGAGATAGTCCCTGACTAACCAGTCCCAGTCCCCCCTGCCAGTCCCAGTCCCCCCTGCCAGTCCCAGTCCCCCCTGCCAGTCCCAGTCCCCCTGCCAGTCCCAGTACGCCCTGCCAGTACCCCCTGCCAGTACCCCCTGCCAGTCCCAGTCCCCCTGCCAGTACCCCTGCCAGTCCCAGTCCCCCTGCCAGTACCCCCTGCCAGTCCCAGGCCCCTGCCAGTACCCCCTGCCAGTCCCAGTCCCCCTGCCAGTACCCCCTGCCAGTCCCAGTCCCCCTGCCAGTACCCCTGCCAGTCCCAGTCCCCCTGCCAGTACCCCTGCCAGTCCCAGTCCCCCTGCCAGTCCCCCTGCCAGTCCCAGTCCCCCTGCCAGTCCCCCTGCCAGTCCCAGTACGCCCTGCCAGTCCCAGTCCCCCTGGAGAGAGACTGAGTTCCACCCACCTGTCCAGCGTTAAGTTTGAGGAAGGTGAAGTAGGCACCGCAGGAGACCCTGTAGAGACTGAAGATCCTGTCCACCACCCTCCTCCAGACCCGGATCAGACCCTCCATCACCCCACTACCCCCACCCTGAACCCCCCTCCCCTGCTCCTCCAGCCAGGGACAGGCAGACAGCAGCTGTCTCCAGATCACATCCACCATGTCATCCTCCTCCTCCTGCTGCAGGGCCATGTCCTCATCCTGGAGGGAGAGAGAGGGGTGGGGGGGGAGAGAGAGAGAGGGGGGGGGGGAGAGAGAGAGAGAGGGGGGGGGGAGAGAGAGAGAGAGGGGTGGGGGGAGAGAGAGAGAGGGGTGGGGGGGGAGAGAGAGAGAGAGGGGGTAACCAGGGGGGAGAGAGAGAGAGAGGGGTGGGGAGAGAGAGAGAGCGAGAGAGAGAGAGGGCGAGAGAGAGAGCGAGAGAGGGCGAGAGAGGGCGAGAGAGGGCGAGAGAGGGCGAGAGAGGGCGAGAGAGGGCGAGAGAGGGCGAGAGAGGGCGAGAGAGGGCGAGAGAGGGCGAGAGAGGGCGAGAGAGGGCGAGAGAGGGCGAGAGAGGGCGAGAGAGGGCGAGAGAGAGAGAGGGCGAGAGAGGGCGAAGAGAGAGGGCGAGAGAGGGCGAGAGAGAGAGCGAGAGAGAGAGAGAGAGGAGAGAGAGAGAGAGAGAGAGAGAGAGAGAGAGAGAGAGAGAGAGAGAGAGAGAGAGAGAGAGAGAGAGAGAGAGAGAGAGAGAGAGAGAGAGAGAGAGAGAGAGAGTTATGAGCAGGCAGATGGTGAATCCCAAACCTAGACCCGAGTGGCAAATTGGAGATGTAGCACGCTCCGAGTTGGGGTCCCCCCCCCCTCCACATATTCGTACGCACGCTGTTTGTGAGTCTGATCGCCATTCTAGAATTGTACCAAGTCTATACAGGGTTGTAATACTTTCCTGACAACATTCCATTCAGCCTGGTAAACGTCACTAACATGTGAATAGAACGAACACCAACAGCCTTTATTCTTGGAGGGTTTTGTCTGAACGCTGTTTCAGACTTTGTAAAGAGGTGCTGATTGGATTTCTTTACACAGCACATACATTATTTCAGATTTTCAAAACTGATAAAAAAATCTCAAATCTAGTGCCAAGGCATTTTAGAAGCATTGCCTCCATAGCCAATACCTGACACTCATTCATTCTTCATCGCTCAGTCTTCTAAACTCTAGTTAACGCCAAGATGGTTACATTTATTTTTCTTTCTTATTTTTGTGACGTGGATCATAATTACAGTTACAGTCTATCAGGTTGGGTGATCCTAGAGACTAAAAGAGGTAGAGACAGTCAGGAATCAAGACTATAGAGTCTAAAAGAGGTAGAGACAGTCAGGAATCAAGACTATAGAGTCTAAGAGGTAGAGACAGTCAGGAATCAAGACTATAGAGACTAAAAGAAGTAGAGACAGTCAGGAATCAAGACTATAGAGACTAAAAGAAGTAGAGACAGTCAGGAATCAAGACTATAGAGACCAAAAGAGGTAGAGACAGTCAGGAATCAAGACTATAGAGACCAAAAGAGGTAGAGACAGTCAGGAATCAAGACTATAGAGACTAAGAGGTAGAGACAGTCAGGAATCAAGACTATAGAGTCTAAGAGGTAGAGACAGTCAGGAATCAAGACTATAGAGACTAAAAGAAGTAGAGACAGTCAGGAATCAAGACTATAGAGACTAAAAGAAGTAGAGACAGTCAGGAATCAAGACTATAGAGACTAAAAGAGGTAGAGACAGTCAGGAATCAAGACTATAGAGACCAAAAGAGGTAGAGACAGTCAGGAATCAAGACTATAGAGACTAAGAGGTAGAGACAGTCAGGAATCAAGACTATAGAGTCTAAGAGGTAGAGACAGTCAGGAATCAAGACTATAGAGTCTAAGAGGTAGAGACAGTCAGGAATCAAGACTATAGAGACCAAAAGAGGTAGAGACAGTCAGGAATCAAGACTATAGAGACTAAAAGAGGTAGAGACAGTCAGGAATCAAGACTATAGTGTCTAAGAGGTAGAGACAGTCAGGAATCAAGACTATAGAGTCTAAGAGGTAGAGAGATACATGGAAAGAGACAGACACATACCAAGCCCCTGAGTTATTCAGTTGCATGTAGACTCAGTTTCTAAACTTCTATCCTGGATGAACTATGATCTTTTCAGAACACCGGGAGAAAGTACGAGATGTGTACATACTAAAACAATAGTTACTAATTCATTCCTCATGAGCACACACACACACACACACACACACACACACACACACACACACACACACACACACACACACACCTGTATTCCAGCAGGTCGACACATGGCCTGACCCAGGATGCTGAAGATGTTCTCCTTGTCCTCCTCACTGGTGCATTCTGGGAGAAGCTCCTCGATCTCCTTCTTCTCTCCCGGGAGCAAGGGCACACCTTCACCTTGACTGGAGGGATGGAGGGAGGAGATGAGAGAGAGATGGGAGGAGAGAGAGGAGAAAGGAAGGGACGGACGTAGGGGAGGAGAGGTGAAAGGAGAGGGAGATGGGAGGAGAGAGAGGAGAAAGGAAGGGACGGACGTAGGGGAGGAGAGGTGAAAGGAGAGGGAGATGGGAGGAGAGAGAGGAGAAAGGAAGGGACGGACATTTGGGAGGAGAGGTGAAAGGAGGGAGATTAGAGGAGAGAGAGGGGAAAGAGGAATGTCAACATTGCATAAGAATTTTAAAAATAATGTTTAAATCAGCAACGGCTTCTACCACAGAACGCACCAGGTCATGTTATCAGCTTCTACCACAGAACGCACCACGTCATGTTATCAGCTTCTACCACAGAACGCACCACGTCATGTTATCAGCTTCTACCACAGAACGAACCACGTCTATATTCATGTTATCAGCTTCTACCACAGAACGCACCACGTCTATATTCATGTTATCAGCTTCTACCACAGAACGCACCACGTCTATATTCATGTTATCAGCTTCTACCACAGAACGCACCACGTCATGTTATCAGCTTCTACCACAGAACGCACCACGTCATGTTATCAGCTTCTACCACAGAACGCACCACGTCTATATTCATGTTATCAGCTTCTACCACAGAACGCACCAGGTCATGTTATCAGCTTCTACCACAGAACGCACCAGGTCTATATTCATGTTATCAGCTTCTACCACAGAACGCACCAGGTCATGTTATCAGCTTCTACCACAGAACGCACCAGGTCTATATTCATGTTATCAGCTTCTACCACAGAACTCACCACGTCATGTTATCAGCTTCTACCACAGAACGCACCACGTCATGTTATCAGCTTCTACCACAGAACGCACCACGTCATGTTATCAGCTTCTACCACAGAACGCACCACGTCATGTTATCAGCTTCTACCACAGAACGCACCACGTCATCAGCTTCTACCACAGAACGAACCACGTCTATATTCATGTTATCAGCTTCTACCACAGAACGCACCACGTCATGTGTGTTTCACGATAACCTGCTGCGTGACAACAACTGTCAGAATATGTACCTGGCGTTGTCGACCACCTTCCGTCCCCAACGATAGGCCCAGCTGGCGAGAGCCGCCCAGGACTTGGCCACCTCCGGAGCCTGACTGGTGGACAACTGGTAGAGCTGCCCCAGGACCAAGTCTGGTTCTCCTACACCCACACTCACTATGGAGGCAGAGAGAGAGAGGGGTTAGGGTGTAGGGGTTAGGGTACAGACTGGTAGAGCTGCCCCAGGACCAAGTCTGGTTCTCCTACACCCACACTCACTATGGAGGCAGAGAGAGAGAGGGGTTAGTGTGTAGGGGTTAGGGTACAGACTGGTAGAGCTGCCCCAGGACCAAGTCTGGTTCTCCTACACCCACACTCACTATGGAGGCAGAGAGAGAGAGGGGTTAGGGTGTAGGGTACAGACTGGAGGAAGAGAGGGGTTAGGGTGTAGGGGTTAGGGTACAGACTGGTAGAGCTGCCCCAGGACCAAGTCTGGTTCTCCTACACCCACACTCACTATGGAGGCAGAGAGAGAGAGGGGTTAGGGTGTAGGGGTTAGGGTACAGATTGGAGGGAGAGGGGTTAGGGTACAGACTGGAGGGAGAGGGGTTAGGGTGTAGGGGTTAGGGTACAGACTGGAGGAAGAGAGGGGTTAGGGTACAGACTGGAGGAAGAGAGGGGTTAGGGTGTAGGGGTTAGGGTACAGACTGGAGGAAGAGAGGGGTTAGGGTGTAGGGGTTAGGGTACAGACTGGAGGAAAAGAGGGGTTAGGGTGTAGGGGTTAGGGTACAGATTGGAGGGAGAGGGGTTAGGGTACAGACTGGAGGAAGAGGGGTTAGGGTGTAGGGGTTAGGGTACAGACTGGTAGAGCTGCTCCGGGATCAAGTCCGGTTTTCCTACACTCACAAGAGGCAGAGAGAGAGGGGTTAGGGTGTAGGGTAGACTGGAGGAAGAGGGGTCAGGGAGGGGGGGTGTCCTACCTGTGGTCTCAGCTGTGATTCGGGGCATGCCCTGGTCCTCCAGGGGTAGCTCCAGCAGGGCTGTGATGTTCCGGCTGATGGGGGGCAAGGCGGCGACCCCTGGGGTCATGACCCCTGACCTCTTCACCACCTGTTTGAGCTGAGGGGTCATGTCTTTCCAGTCCGCCAGCAGCCACTTACCTACAGACACAGAGACAGACGGTTGGAACAGAGTATCAGGCATCCATTACCCAGCATGCACAGGGAGACTGTTACCAACGCTGGCACGCCTTGCATCTCAAATGGCACTCTATCCCCCCCCCCAATAAGAGCCCCTACGTAGGGAATTAGGGGGCCATTTGTGACACAGTGAAACCACTACTTACACAGAGTGAGGACGGAGCGACAGGCGGCTCGCTCACACTTCCCTGAGCGACAGAAAGACAGAGCACAGGAACTCAACATCTCCATGGCTACCAGGGACTGACCTGGAGGGGAGACGGGGAGAGGAGGGGAGAGAGGTGGAGCGTGAGAGAAGGTTGGGGGAGGAATAAGTGGATAAAGAGAAAGACGAGTAAAGCCAAAACACACACATACAGAGACACACACACACATACAGAGACACACACACACACATACAGAGACACACACACACACACACACACACACACACACACACACACACACACACACACACAGAGACACACACACACACACACACACAGGGACACACACACACACACAGGGACACACACACACACAGGGACACACACACACACACACACAGGGACACACACACACACACACAGACACACAGGGACACACACACACACACACAGACACACACACACACACAGACACACACACACACACACACACACACACACACACACACACACACACACACACACACACACAGAGACACACACACACAGAGACACACACACACACAGAGACACACACACACACAGAGACACACACACACACAGAGACACACACACACACAGAGACACACACACACACAGGGACACACACACAGGGACACACACACAGGGACACACACACAGGGACACACACACAGGGACACACACACACACAGGGACACACACACACACAGGGACACACACACACACAGGGACACACACACACACAGGGACACACACACACACAGGGACACACACACACACAGGGACACACACACACACAGGGACACACACACACACAGGGACACACACACACACAGGGACACACACACACACAGGGACACACACACACACAGGGACACACAGGGACACACAGGGACACACACACACACACACACACACACACACACACACACACACACACACACACACACACACACACACACAGACACACACACAGACACACACACACACAGACACACACACACACAGGGAAACACACACGGACACACACACACAGGGACACACAGGGACACACACACACAGGGACACACACACACAGGGACACACACACACAGGGACACACACACACAGGGACACACACACACAGGGACACACACACACACACACACACACACACACACACACACACAGGGACACACACACACACACAGGGACACACACACACACACAGGGACACACACACACACACAGGGACACACACACACACACAGGGACACACACACACACAGGGACACACACACACACAGGGACACACAGGGACACACACACACACACACACCCGCGGTGCAGAGGACTTTAGCCTTCTCGATCTGTAATTCAGGTCCCCACTTCTCCCCCACAGCACCCGCTAGTGACAGACTCCTGAATGCACGGCTCAACCCCTCCTCCTCCCCTTCCTCCTCCTCTTCCTCGCTGCACTGGCCCAGCAGACGCGTTGCCAGGGCGATGTTCCCCTGTTTCCGGGCGAATTTGACGGCCGTCAGACATAGTTCCATCAGGTGGCCATCCAGCAGAGCAGAGGAGCCTGGGTAATGGAACACAGGAAGAGGGAGAGGGTTAGCGTGAGTCACATGACAAAGACACAGCGATGGGGACCACACACACACACACACACACACACACACACACACACACACACACACACACACACACACACAGACACGCGGTCTACCTTTCAGCCTGAGCAGTAGCTGTCTCTGGTAGATGGTGTATCTCAGTGCCTGGAGCCACGGCTGGACGTCCTGCTGTTTACAGGAGCTGAGAGCTTCACTGTACAGAGGAATCAGACAGTCCTGGAGAGGAGGAGAGGGTTAGGGGGGGTAGTATGTAGACACCGCTGGAGAGGAGGAGAGGGTTAGGGGGGTGTACTCACACATAGCAGTATGTAGACACCCCTTCAAATGAGTGAATTTGGCTATTTCAGCCACGCCCGTTGCTGACAGGTGTATAAAACCGAGCAATCTCCATAGACAAACATTGGCAGTAGAATGAGAGACTGGTACGCCTTACTGAAGAGCTCAGTGACTTTCAACGTGACAACGTCATAGGATGCCACCTTTCCAACAAGTCAGTTGGTCAAACTTCTGCCCTGCTAGAGCTGACCCTGTTAACTGTGAGTGCTGTTATTGTGAAGTGGGAAACGTCTAGGAGCAACAACGGCTCAGCCGCAAAGTGGTAGGCCACACAAGCTCACAGAACAGGACTGCAGAGTGCTGAAGCGCGTAGCTCGTAAGAATCGTCAGTCCTCTGTTGCAACACTCACTGCTGAGTTCCCAACTGCCTTCTGGAAGCAACATCGGCACAAGAACTGTTCGTCGAGAGCTTCATGAAATGGGTTTCCATGGCAGAGCAGCCGCACACAAGCCTAAGATCACTGTGCTCAATGTCATAATAATAATGGTCTGGGGCTGTTTTTCACGGTTCAGGCTAGGAGCCTTAGTTCCAGTGAAGGGAAATCTTAACGCTACAGCATACAATGACATTCTCGATGATTCTTTGCTTCCAACTTTGTGGTAACAGTTTGGGGAAGGTCCTTTCCTGTTTCAGCATGACAATGCCCCCGTGCACAAAGCCAGGTCCATACAGAAATTGTTTGTCGAGATCGGTGTGGAAGAACTTGACTAGCCTGCACAGAGCCCTGACCTCAACCCCATAGAACACCTCTGGGATTAATTGGAATGCTGACTGCGAGCCAGGCCTAATCGCCCAACATCAGAGCCCAACCTCACTAATGATCTTGTGGCTGAATGGAAGCAAGTTCCCACAGCAATGTTCCAACATCTAGTGGAAAGCCTTCCCAGAAGAGTGGAGGCTGTTATAGCAGCAATGTTCCAACATCTAGTGGAAAGCCTTCCCAGAAGAGTGGAGGCTGTTATAGCAGCAATGTTCCAACATCTAGTGGAAAGCTTTCCCAGAAGAGTGGAGGCTGTTATAGCAGCAATGTTCCAACATCTAGTGGAAAGCCTTCCCAGAAGAGCGGAGGCTGTTATAGCAGCAAAGGGGGACCAACTCTGTATTAATGCCTGTAATTTTGGAATGAGACGTTTTGACGATCAGGTGTCCACATACTGTTGGCCATGTAGAGGACGCTGAGTGTGTTCTCCAGGGCAGAGCAGCAGTGTAGCTGCAGGGTGGCGAGGGTCTGTGTGTGTGTGTGTGTGTGTGTGTGTGTGTGTGTGTGTGTGTGTGTACCTCCTGTCCGCTCAGTGTGTTCTACAGGGCAGAGCAGCAGTATAGCTGCTGGGTGGCGAGGGTCTGTGTGTGTGTGTGTGTGTGTGTGTGTGTGTGTGTGTGTGTGTGTGTGTGTGTGTGTGTGTGTGTGTGTGTGTGTGTGTGTGTGTGTACCTCCTGTCCACTCAGTGTGTTCTCCAGGGCAGAGCAGCAGTATAGCTGCAGGGTGGCGAGGGTCTGTGTGTGTGTGTGTGTGTACCTCCTGTCCGCTCAGTGTGTTCTACAGGGCAGAGCAGCAGTATAGCTGCTGGGTGGCGAGGGTCTGTGTGTGTGTGTGTGTGTGTGTGTGTGTGTGTGTGTGTGTGTGTGTGTGTGTGTGTGTGTGTGTGTGTGTGTGTGTGTGTGTGTGTGTGTGTGTGTGTGTACCTCCTGTCCACTCAGTGTGTTCTCCAGGGCAGAGCAGCAGTATAGCTGCAGGGTGAGGGTGGGCAGGCCGTCAGAGAGGGTGAGGGTGGAGAGGCGGAGGGGACCCAGAGAGATACGACCCGTCTGCTTCAGATAACGGACCAGGGTACTGTAAACACACACACAGAACACGTAAGATATTACCTCTCCTTCCTCCCAGTGTCTTCACTTCCTGTCGCTGATCGAAAAGAGGCGGTCCTTCTGTAGCTCAGTTGGTAGAGCATGGCGCTTGTAACGCCAGGGTAGTGGGTTCGATCCCCGGGACCACCCATACGTAGAATGTATGCACACATGACTGTAAGTCGCTTTGGATAAAAGCGTCTGCTAAATGGCATATATTATTATATTATTATATATTGAAAAGGAAATGACTGGGTTCAGAAACATGGTGGAAACTCCCACTAAGTCTCCACCAATTACCGAAGCGTTTAGACAGGTGGGAAGTAGTGAACGAAAGTGTACATAGTCTGTCCCAAATGGTTCCCTCCTTTTGACCAGGGCCCATAGGGCAGCACAGACAGAACCCGCAGTCAGTCCAACAGTACTCAGCTCAACCCAAATGGAACGTGGAAGACATCATGGAAGAGCTCAATGAAATACTGCCGTCTCCTCGCTCTCCCATTGGATGACAGAGCCAGAGGTCCCCGCCCATCTCTCACCTCCTCCAATGGGTTTTTGAGAAGGAGACGAGTTGTATGCGATTGAGATCTTCCCAATGAAGTGTTCCACAATCCAGCAGGTTTTTGTTCCTACCCAGCACTAACACATTAATACAGGATTCAACTAAAAGTGACCTCCAAAATCCAATGAGAGACTCACTCAGAGGTGGGCATGGCCTTCTGTTCCTGCTCGTGATTGGCCGTTGTCATGGCAGCCACAGCGCTCCGCAGCAGCTGCACCTCAATGGCCTTCTGCAGCTCTGAGGGGTCCGGACTCAACACTGCCGGGAGGAGACGCTTCAGGTCTACACACACACACGTTAGAAACAAACAGACACGTTAGAAAAACACACACACCTCTAAGGAGAATAGACTCAAAACTGAAGGGGGCAGTCTCAGACACCCTCCTAACTACTTTATTCTTGGAGCAGGTAGAGTTGAGCAGGCCTTAGTTCTCGCTCTCCCTCCTACCTACTTTATTCTTGGAGCAGGTAGAGTTGAGCAGGCCTTAGTTCTCGCTCTCCCTCCTACCTAGTTTATTCTTGGAGCAGGTGGAGTTGAGCAGGCCGTAGTCCTCTCTCTCTCCCTCCTACCTTGTTTATTCTTAGAGCAGGTGGAGTTGAGCAGGCCTTTAGTGCTCTCTCTCTCCCTCCTACCTAGTTTATTCTTGGAGCAGGTAGAGTTGAGTAGGCCTTAGTTCTCTCTCTCCCTCCTACCTAGTTTATTCTTGGAGCAGGTGGAGTTGAGCAGGCCTTTAGTGCTCTCTCTCCCTCCTACCTAGTTTATTCTTAGAGCAGGTGGAGCTGAGCAGGCCTTAGTTCTCGCTCTCCCTCCTACCTAGTTTATTCTTGGAGCAGGTGGAGTTGAGCAGGCCGTAGTGCCCCATCTCTCCCTCCTACCTAGTTTATTCTTGGAGCAGGTAGAGTTGAGCAGGCCTTTAGTCCTCCCTCTCTCTCCCTCCTACCTAGTTTATTCTTGGAGCAGGTGGAGTTGAGCAGGCCTTTAGTCCTCCCTCTCCCTCCTACCTAGTTTGTCCTTGGAGCCAGTAGAGGTGGAGTTGAGCAGGCCTTTAGACCTCTCTCCCTCCTACCTAGGTTATTCTTAGAGCAGGTGGAGTTGAGCAGGCCTTAGTGCCCTCTCTCTCTCCCTCCTACCTAGTTTGTCCTTGGAGCCAGTAGAGGTGGAGTTGAGCAGGCCTTTAGACCTCTCTCTCTCCCTCCTACCTAGTTTATTCTTGGAGCAGGTGGAGTTGAGCAGGCCTTTAGTCCTCTCCCTCCTACCTAGTTTATTCTTAGAGCAGGTGGAGTTGAGCAGGCCGTAGTCGTCTCTCTCCCCCGCCAGGAGCTCCAGCTGAGCACGGCATTCTGGGAAGTCTCCGTCCTCGAAGCAGCTCAGTGCCCGTACGTAGTTGAAGTCTGTCTTCAGGTGCACGCTCGCTGCGGCAGGGTTACCAGGGTTCTTCTTGAGGGCGTGCACGCTGGCCTGCCACTCCTGCACCGAGGACCAATCGCCGAGGGCCACATAGCACTGGCATGCCTTGTTGGCAAGGAGGTTGAGCACCTCGGAGGAACACTCGTTGGACTTGAGGAGAACCGTCTTCCTGCCATCACCTGAAGGAGAGAGAGAGGGGAGAGGCAGAAGGAGAGAGAGGAAAGGGGGAGGAGGAGAGAGAGGAGGGGAGAGGCAGAAGGAGAGAGAGGAAAGTGGGAGGAGGAGAGAGGAGGGGAGAGGCAGAAGGAGAAGAGAGGAAAGGGGGAGGAGGAGAGAGAGAGGGGGAGAAGCAGAAGGAGAGAGAGGAAAGGGGGAGGAGGAGAGAGAGGAGGGGAGAGGCAGAAGGAGAAGAGAGGAAAGGGGGTGGAGGAGAGAGGCAGAAGGAGAAGAGAGGAAAGGGGGTGGAGGAGAGAGGCAGAAGGAGAAGAGAGGAAAGGGGGTGGAGGAGAGAGAGGAGGGGAGAGGCAGAAGAGAGAGAGAGGAAAGGGGGAGGAGGAGAGAGAGGAGGGGGAGAGGCAGAAGGAGAGAGAGGAAAGTGGGAGGAGGAGAGAGGAGGGGAGAGGCAGAAGGAGAAGAGAGGAAAGGGGGAGGAGGAGAGAGAGAGGGGGAGAAGCAGAAGGAGAGAGAGGAAAGGGGAGGAGGAGAGAGAGGAGGGGAGAGGCAGAAGGAGAAGAGAGGAAAGGGGGTGGAGGAGAGAGGCAGAAGGAGAAGAGAGGAAAGGGGGTGGAGGAGAGAGGCAGAAGGAGAAGAGAGGAAAGGGGGTGGAGGAGAGAGAGGAGGGGAGAGGCAGAAGGAGAGAGAGGAAAGGGGGAGGAGGAGAGAGAGGAGGGAGAGGCAGAAGAGAGAGAGGAAAGTGGGAGGAGGAGAGAGGAGGGGAGAGGCAGAAGGAGAAGAGAGGAAAGGGGGAGGAGGGAGAGAGAGAGGGGGAGAAGCAGAAGAGAGAGAGAGGAAAGGGGGAGGAGGAGAGAGAGAGGGGAGAGGCAGAAGGAGAGAGAGGAAAGGGGGAGGAGGAGAGAGAGAGGGGAGAGGCAGAATGAGAAGAGAGGAAAGGGGGTGGAGGAGAGAGGCAGAAGGAGAAGAGAGGAAAGGGGGTGGAGGAGAGAGGCAGAAGGAGAAGAGAGGAAAGGGGGTGGAGGAGAGAGGCAGAAGGAGAAGAGAGGAAAGGGGGTGGAGGAGAGAGAGGAGGGGAGAGGCAGAAGGAGAAGAGAGGAAAGGGGGAGGAGGAGAGAGAGAGGAGGGGAGAGGCAGAAGGAGAAGAGAGGAAAGGGGGAGGAGGAGAGAGAGAGGAGGGGAGAGGCAGAAGGAGAAGAGAGGAAAGGGGAGGAGGAGAGGGGGAGGAGAGAGAGGGGAACACCTGGTTATTATCAGCTAGTGGTTGCCTCTGAAATGTCCCCCTATTCCGCGTTCTCACCGTTGTGTTTGGGGCTGGCTGTGTTAGAGCTGTGTGTCTCACCGTTGTGTTTGGGGCTGGCTGTGTTAGAGCTGTGTGTCTCACCGTTGTGTTTGGGGCTGGCTGTGTTAGAGCTGTGTGTCTCACCGTTGTGTTTGGGGCTGGCTGTGTTAGAGCTGTGTCTCATCGTTGTGTTTGGGGCTGGCTGTGTTAGAGCTGTGTCTCACCGTTGTGTTTGGGGCTGGCTGTGTTAGAGCTGTGTGTCTCACCGTTGTGTTTGGGGCTGGCTGTGTTAGAGCTGTGTCTCACCGTTGTGTTTGGGGCTGGCTGTGTTAGAGCTGTGTGTCTCACCGTTGTGTTTGGGGCTGGCTGTGTTAGAGCTGTGTGTCTCACCGTTGTGTTTGGGGCTGGCTGTGTTAGAGCTGTGTGTCTCACCGTTGTGTTTGGGGCTGGCTGTGTTAGAGCTGTGTGTCTCACCGTTGTGTTTGGGGCTGGCTGTGTTAGAGCTGCGTGTCTCACCGTTGTGTTTGGGGCTGGCTGTGTTAGAGCTGTGTGTCTCACCGTTGTGTTTGGGGCTGGCTGTGTTAGAGCTGTGTCTCTCACTGTTGTGTTTGGGGCTGGCTGTGTTAGAGCTGTGTGTTTGGGGCTGGCTGTGTTAGAGCTGTGTGTCTCACCGTTGTGTTTGGGGCTGGCTGTGTTAGAGCTGTGTGTCTCACCGTTGCCGTTGTGTTTGGGGCTGGCTGTGTTAGAGCTGTGTGTCTCACCGTTCCCAGTGTGTTTGGGCCTGGCTGTGTTAGAGCTGTGTCTCTCACCGTTCCCAGTGTGTTTGGGCCTGGCTGTGTTAGAGCTGTGTCTCTCACCGTTGCCGTTGTGTTTGGGGCTGGCTGTGTTAGAGCTGTTGGCTCCGCCCAGTTTGAGGAGTGAGCGGTCGAAGCCCTTAATGGAACAGTCCATCCCCGTCACGGCACACAGCTGTTCCTGGTACTCCACTGCAGCCTTCTCAAACCTAGAGAGAGAGGTATGGGTCACTATAGGGTATTGACAGAGAGGTATGGGTCACTATAGGGTATTGACAGAGAGGTATGGGTTACTATAGGGTATTTACAGAGAGGTATGGGTTACTATAGGGTATTTACAGAGAGGTATGGGTCACTATAGGGTATTGACAGAGAGGTATGGGTTACTATAGGGTATTTACAGAGAGGTATGGGTCACTATAGGGTATTGACAGAGAGGTATGGGTCACTATAGGGTATTTACAGAGAGGTATGGGTCACTATAGGGTATTGACAGAGAGGTATGGGTTACTATAGGGTATTTACAGAGAGGTATGGGTCACTATAGGGTATTGACAGAGAGGTATGGGTCACTATAGGGTATTGACAGAGAGAGGTATGGGTTACTATAGGGTATTGACAGAGAGGTATGGGTTACTATAGGGTATTTACAGAGAGGTATGGGTCACTATAGGGTATTTACAGAGAGAGGCATCAGTTACTATAGGGTATTTACAGAGAAGTATGGGTTACTATAGGGTATTTACAGAGAGGTATGGGTTACTATAGGGTATTTACAGAGAGGTATGAGTTACTATAGGGTATTGACGGAGAGGTATGGGTCACTATAGGGTATTTACAGAGAGGTATGGGTCACTATAGGGTATTTACAGAGAGGTATGGGTCACTATAGGGTATTTACAGAGAGGTATGGTCACTATAGGGTATTTACAGAGAGGTATGAGTTACTATAGGGTATTTACAGAGAGGTATGGGTTACTATAGGGTATTTACAGAGAGGTATGGGTTACTATAGGGTATTTACAGAGAGGTATGGGTTACTATAGGGTATTTACAGAGAGGTATGAGTTACTATAGGGTATTTACAGAGAGGTATGGGTCACTATAGGGTATTTACAGAGAGGTATGGGTCACTATAGGGTATTTACAGAGAGGTATGGGTCACTATATGGTATTTACAGAGAGGTATGGGCTACTATATGGTCTTGACAGAGAGAGGTATGGCTTACTATATGGTATTTACAGAGAGGTATGGGTTACTATAGGGTATTTACAGAGAGAGGTATGGGTTACTATAGGGTATTTACAGAGAGGTATGGGTTACTATAGGGTATTTACAGAGAGAGGTATGGGTCACTATAGGGTATTTATAGAGAGGTATGGGTTACTATATGGGCTTGACAGAGAGAGAGGTATGGGTTACTATATGGTATTTACAGAGAGAGGTATGGGTTACTATGGTCTTTGACAGAGAGAGAGGTGTGGGTTACTATGGTCTTTGACAGAGAGAGAGGTATGGGTTACTATATGGTATTTACAGAGAGAGTGGTATGGGCTACTATATGGTATTTACAGAGAGAGTGGTATGGGCTACTATATGGTATTTACAGAGAGAGAGGTATGGGTTACTATATGGTATTTACAGAGAGAGGTATGGGTTACTATGGTCTTTGACAGAGAGAGAGGTATGGGTTACTATATGGTATTTACAGAGAGAGAGGTATGGGCTACTATATGGTATTTACAGAGAGAGAGGTATGGGTTACTATATGGTATTTACAGAGAGAGGTATGGGTTACTATGGTCTTTGACAGAGAGAGAGGTATGGGTTACTATATGGTATTTACAGAGAGAGTGGTATGGGCTACTATATGGTATTTACAGAGAGAGAGGTATGGGTTACTATGGTCTTTGACAGAGAGAGAGGTATGGGTTACTATAGGGTATTTACAGAGAGGTATGGGTTACTATAGGGTATTTACAGAGAGGTATGGGTTACTATAGGGTATTTACAGAGAGAGAGGTATGGGTTACTATGGTCCTTGACAGAGAGAGAGGTATGGGTTACTATGGTCTTTGACAGAGAGAGAGGTATGGGCTACTATATGGTATTTACAGAGAGGTATGGGTTACTATATGGTATTTACAGAGAGAGGTATGGGTTACTATAGGGTATTTACAGAGAGGTATGGGCTACTATATGGTCTGGACATACCATTTAACAGCATCTATGGACAACTAGAGGTGTGTACTACCTGCTTATTGACTACATTTAAAGTGGCAATCAGCAGTTGAAACAATAAAGCGTACTCACTGCCCCGTTTGGGTAAAAGGCTGAGGGATGGGACTGGAGGAATGTAACCACTCAACTTCACAGACAGAGCTTTGGATTTAAGGACCAACCATCATTGACATCATAGACAACATTCCAGTTGTAACCATCATAGACAACATTCCAGTTGTAACCAGCCATGACATCATAGAGCAACATTCCAGTTGTAACCAGCCATGACATCATAGAGCAACATTCCAGTTGTAACCAGCCATGACATCATAGAGCAACATTCTAGGTGTAACCATCCATGACATCATAGAACAACATTCTAGGTGTAACCATCCATGACATCATAGAGCAACATTCCAGTTGTAACCAGCCATGACATCATAGAGCAACATTCCAGTTGTAACCAGCCATGACATCATAGAGCAACATTCTAGGTGTAACCATCCATGACATCAGAGAACAACATTCTAGGTGTAACCATCCATGACATCATAGAGCAACATTCCAGTTGTAACCAGCCATGACATCATAGAGCAACATTCCAGATGTAACCAGCCATGACATCATAGAGCAACATTCCAGTTGTAACCAGCCATGACATCATAGAGCAACATTCCAGTTGTAACCAGCCATGACATCATAGAGCAACATTCCAGGTGTAACCATCCATGACATCATAGAGCAACATTCTAGGTGTAACCATCAATGACATCATAGAACAACATTCTAGGTGTAACCATCCATGACATCATAGAGCAACATTCTAGGTGTAACCATCAATGACATCATAGAGCAACATTCCAGTTCTAACCATCCATGACATCATAGAGCAACATTCTAGGTGTAACCATCCATGACATCATAGAGCAACATTCCAGGTGTAACCAGCCATGACATCATAGAGCAACATTCCAGTTGTAACCAGCCATGACATCATAGAGCAACATTCCAGTTGTAACCAGCCATGACATCATAGAGCAACATTCCAGTTGTAACCAGCCATGACATCATAGAGCAACATTCCAGTTGTAACCAGCCATGACATCATAGAGCAACATTCCAGTTGTAACCAGCCATGACATCATAGACAGCATTCCAGTTGTAACCATCCATGACATCAGAGCAACATTCTAGGTGTAACCATCAATGACATCATAGAGCAACATTCTAGGTGTAACCAGCCATGACATCATAGAGCAACATTCCAGTTGTAACCAGCCATGACATCATAGAGCAACATTCCAGTTGTAACCATCCATGACATCATAGAGCAACATTCTAGGTGTAACCATGGTGAGGCTGTATAGTGTTTGTTTATATTTTCTTTCTTTCAAAACATTTGTATAAAACAAGCTTATATTTTAGGTTCTGGTGGGAACTAAGATCATGAGGCATTTAGAAAGTTAAATCTGTCAAGAATTGCCCCTTAAATACACTAAGCTTGGACTCCACTTGACAGACAAACACACACACACACACAGGGGTGGTTTTCCTTACCGCCCCTCAGCCTGTAGTGCCACAGAGCTGACCCAAGCCAGACTCTTGCCAGTGTTGGTGAGACTCCAGGCAGCTAAACCCTGGATAGCCTCAGGACAGTGAAGTTCACACAGAGCCTCTACCAGCATCACCAGAGGAGCCTCCAACTCTGGACCCTACAGAGAGGAGACATGGGGATCAGTTACAGATGACCAGTAGAGACCTGGGGGTCAGTTACAGATGACCAGTAGAGACCTGGACCCTACAGAGAGGAGACATGGGGATCAGTTACAGATGACCAGTAGAGACCTGGACCCTACAGAGAGGAGACCCCCAATGGTGGAACAAACTCCCTCACGACGCCAGGACAGCGGAGTCAATCACCACCTTCCGGAGACACCTGAAACCCCACCTCTTTAAGGAATACCTAGGATAGGTTAAGTAATCCCTCTCACCCCACCCCCCCTAAGTTTTAGATGCACTATTGTTAAGTGACTGTCCCACTGGATGTCATAAGGTGAATGCACCAATTTGTAAGTCGCTCTGGATAAGAGCGTCTGCTAAATGACTTAAATGTAAATGTAATGTAAATGAGACCTGGACCCTACAGAGAGGAGACATGGGGATCAGTTACAGATGACCAGTAGAGACCTGGACCCTACAGAGAGGAGACAATGGGGGTCAGTTACAGATGACCAGGGGAGACCTGGGGGTCAGTTACAGATGACCAGGGGAGACCTGGGCCCTACAGAGAGGAGACCTGGACCCTACAGAGAGGAGACCTGGGCCCTACAGAGAGGAGACCTGGACCCTACAGAGAGGAGACCTGGACCCTACAGAGAGGAGACCTGGGGGTCAGTTACAGGTGACCAGAGGAGACATGGACCCTACAGAGAGGAGACCTGGACCCTACAGAGAGGAGACCTGGACCCTACAGAGAGGAGACATGGGGGTCAGTTACAAGTGACCAGAGGAGACCTGGACCCTACAGAGAGGAGACCTGGACCCTACAGAGAGGAGACCTGGACCCTACAGAGAGGAGACCTGGACCCTACAGAGAGGAGACCTGGACCCTACAGAGAGGAGACCTGGACCCTACAGAGAGGAGACCTGGACCCTACAGAGAGGAGACCTGGACCCTACAGAGAGGAGACATGGGGATCAGTTACAGGTGACCAGTAGAGACCTGGACCCTACAGAGAGGAGACATGGGGGTCAGTTACAGGTGACCAGTAGAGACCTGGACCCTACAGAGAGGAGACTTGGACCCTACAGAGAGGAGACCTGGACCCTACAGAGAGGAGACCTGGACCCTACAGAGAGGAGACCTGGACCCTACAGAGAGGAGACCTGGACCCTACAGAGAGGAGACCTGGACCCTACAGAGAGGAGACCTGGACCCTACAGAGAGGAGACCTGGACCCTACAGAGAGGAGACCTGGGCCCTACAGAGAGGAGACCTGGGCCCTACAGAGAGGAGACCTGGGCCCTACAGAGAGGAGACCTGGACCCTACAGAGAGGAGACCTGGACCCTACAGAGAGGAGACCTGGACCCTACAGAGAGGAGGCCTGGACCCTACAGAGAGGAGGCCTGGACCCTACAGAGAGGAGACAATGGGGGTCAGTTACAGGTGACCAGAGGAGACATGGACCCTACAGAGAGGAGACCTGGACCCTACAGAGAAGAGACATGGGGGGTCAGTTACAGGTGACCAGTAGAGACCTGGACCCTACAGAGAGGAGACATGGGGATCAGTTACAGGTGACCAGGGGAGACCTGGAACCTACAGAGAGGAGACCTGGACCTTACAGAGAGGAGACCTGGACCCTACAGAGAGGAGACCTGGACCCTACAGAGAGGAGACCTGGACCCTACAGAGAGGAGACCTGGACCCTACAGAGAGGAGACCTGGACCCTACAGAGAGGAGACATGGGGGTCAGTTACAGGTGACCAGTAGAGACCTGGACCCTACAGAGAGGAGACATGGGGGTCAGTTACAGGTGACCAGTAGAGACCTGGACCCTACAGAGAGGAGACCTGGACCCTACAGAGAGGAGACCTGGACCCTACAGAGAGGAGACCTGGACCCTACAGAGAGGAGACCTGGACCCTACAGAGAGGAGACCTGGACCCTACAGAGAGGAGGCCTGGACCCTACAGAGAGGAGACAATGGGGGTCAGTTACAGGTGACCAGAGGAGACATGGACCCTACAGAGAGGAGACCTGGACCCTACAGAGAGGAGACATGGGGGGTCAGTTACAGGTGACCAGTAGAGACCTGGACCCTACAGAGAGGAGACATGGGGATCAGTTACAGGTGACCAGGGGAGACCTGGAACCTACAGAGAGGAGACCTGGACCCTACAGAGAGGAGACCTGGACCCTACAGAGAGGAGACCTGGACCCTACAGAGAGGAGACCTGGACCCTACAGAGAGGAGACCTGGACCCTACAGAGAGGAGACCTGGACCCTACAGAGAGGAGACCTGGACCCTACAGAGAGGAGACCTGGACCCTACAGAGAGGAGACATGGGGGTCAGTTACAGGTGACCAGTAGAGACCTGGACCCTACAGAGAGGAGACATGGGGGTCAGTTACAGGTGACCAGTAGAGACCTGGACCCTACAGAGAGGAGACCTGGACCCTACAGAGAGGAGACCTGGACCCTACAGGGAGGAGACCTGGACCCTACAGAGAGGAGACCTGGACCCTACAGAGAGGAGACCTGGACCCTACAGAGAGGAGACCTGGAACCTACAGAGAGGAGACCTGGACCCTACAGAGAGGAGACCTGGACCCTACAGAGAGGAGACCTGGACCCTACAGAGAGGAGACCTGGACCCTACAGAGAGGAGACCTGGACCCTACAGAGAGGAGACCTGGACCCTACAGAGAGGAGACCTGGACCCTACAGAGAGGAGACCTGGACCCTACAGAGAGGAGACAATGGGGGTTAGTTACAGATGACCAGTAGAGACCTGGACCCTACAGAGAGGAGACAATGGGGGTCAGTTACAGATGACCAGTAGAGACCTGGACCCTACAGAGAGGAGACATGGGGGTCAGTTACAGGTGACCAGTAGAGACCTGGACCCTACAGAGAGGAGACATGGGGGTCAGTTACAGGTGACCAGGGGAGACCTGGACCCTACAGAGAGGAGACCTGGACCCTACAGAGAGGAGACAATGGGGGTTAGTTACAGATGACCAGAGGAGGCCTGGACCCTACAGAGAGGAGACCTGGACCCTACAGAGAGGAGACCTGGACCCTACAGAGAGGAGACCTGGACCCTACAGAGAGGAGACCTGGACCCTACAGAGAGGAGACCTGGACCCTACAGAGAGGAGACCTGGACCCTACAGAGAGGAGACCTGGACCCTACAGAGAGGAGACCTGGACCCTACAGAGAGGAGACCTGGACCCTACAGAGAGGAGACCTGGACCCTACAGAGAGGAGACCTGGACCCTACAGAGAGGAGACCTGGACCCTACAGAGAGGAGACATGGGGGTCAGTTACAGGTGACCAGTAGAGACCTGGACCCTACAGAGAGGAGACATGGGGGTCAGTTACAGGTGACCAGTAGAGACCTGGACCCTACAGAGAGGAGACCTGGACCCTACAGAGAGGAGACCTGGACCCTACAGGGAGGAGACCTGGACCCTACAGGGAGGAGACCTGGACCCTACAGAGAGGAGACCTGGACCCTACAGAGAGGAGACCTGGACCCTACAGAGAGGAGACCTGGACCCTACAGAGAGGAGACCTGGACCCTACAGAGAGGAGACCTGGACCCTACAGAGAGGAGACCTGGACCCTACAGAGAGGAGACCTGGACCCTACAGAGAGGAGACCTGGACCCTACAGAGAGGAGACCTGGACCCTACAGAGAGGAGACCTGGACCCTACAGAGAGGAGACCTGGACCCTACAGAGAGGAGACCTGGACCCTACAGAGAGGAGACCTGGACCCTACAGAGAGGAGACAATGGGGGTTAGTTACAGATGACCAGTAGAGACCTGGACCCTACAGAGAGGAGACAATGGGGGTCAGTTACAGATGACCAGTAGAGACCTGGACCCTACAGAGAGGAGACATGGGGGTCAGTTACAGGTGACCAGTAGAGACCTGGACCCTACAGAGAGGAGACATGGGGGTCAGTTACAGGTGACCAGGGGAGACCTGGACCCTACAGAGAGGAGACCTGGACCCTACAGAGAGGAGACAATGGGGGTTAGTTACAGATGACCAGAGGAGGCCTGGACCCTACAGAGAGGAGACCTGGACCCTACAGAGAGGAGACCTGGACCCTACAGAGAGGAGACCTGGACCCTACAGAGAGGAGGCCTGGACCCTACAGAGAGGAGGCCTGGACCCTACAGAGAGGAGGCCTGGACCCTACAGAGAGGAGACCTGGACCCTACAGAGAGGAGACATATGGGGGGTCAGTTACAGGTGATGTATTTATTAACTTCAGGTAAAGGGGTCGTGGTTGAAAACAGTTGACTGACCGTTGGAACAAGGTAATGCTGAGTGTGTTTCTCTGTGTGGTCAAGTACACTAGGTTCAGTTGGGGCTCTGGTCAAAAGTAGTGCACTATATAGGGAATAGGGTGTGGTTTAGGACACAGTCCTGGGACTGTTCGTCTCTCCTCCCGTTACCAGAGTGCTGCTGTTCTGGATCTCAGTCAGCAGGTCCAAGCCGTGGCGCACGGTGACTGCTGGTTGGCCGGACAGAAGCCCCACCCTCATCAGGGCCAGGCGGATACGAGTCAGCCAATCCTGGCAGGTCTGACGGTTGGTATAGAAGAATGTTCTGATACCCTGGATATAGAGGGAAGGAGAGAGAGAAAAACATAGTTGACATTAGGAGCCGCGTGCACCTTGGGTGGTGTGGTCAAAGCGTTGGCACAGCCCTCGTAGGCGTTGTACATCAGTTTCTCAGTGTAGGTGTGTAGGGGTGTGTGTGTGTGTGTGTACCTTGGGTGGTGCGGTCAGAGCATTGGCACAGCCCTCGTAGGCGTTGTACATCAGTTTCTCCAGGTTTTCCAGGAACTGCAAGAGCAGCGCCAGACGCAGCTGGTTGCTATGGTGACCGTCGTCTGTGTCGCCGCCGCTCCATTGGCTGAGCTCCTGTTCAGTGTTCAGACTGTGGGCCGCCAGGCTGCGGATTATACCTGGAGAGGAGGGAGGAGGGAAGAGGAGAGAGGGAAGAGGAGAGAGGGAAGAGGAGAGAGGGGAGAGGAGAGAGGGGGGAGGAGAGAGGGGAGGAGAGAGGAGAGGAGGGAGGGGAGGAGGGAGGGGAGTAGAGAGGGGAGGGGAGGGAGGAGGAGGAGGGGGGGAGGGAGGAGAGGGGAGGGAGGAGAGAGGGAAGAGGGAAGAGAGAGGGAGGAGGAGGGAGGGAAGAGGGAGGGGAGGGAGGAGAGGGGGAAGAGGGAGGGAGGGAGGAGAGAGGGAAGAGGGAGAGGGAGGGGGAGGAGAGGGGGGGGAGGAGAGGGGAGGGGGGGGGGAGAGGGGAGGGGGGGAGGGGGGGAGGGGGAGAGGGGGGGAGGGGAGGGAGGAGAGGGGGAGGGGAGGGAGGAGAGGGGAGGAGAGAGGGGAGGAGAGAGGGAGGGAAGGGGGAGAGAGGGGAGGAGAGAGGGAGGAGAGAGGGAGGAGAGAGGGAGGAGAGAGGGAGGAGAGAGGGAGGAGAGAGGGAGGAGAGAGGGAGCAGAGAGGGAGCAGAGAGGGAAGGATATGTTCTTGAAAGAGGCAACATGTAAACCCAGAATGTGTATAGGATGGAATAGGGGGGGCTCAATATACTTTCAAATGACTCAAACCAAATGGAAACTGTGTAGAAATGATAATGGACCTGCATTTGGTACAGTTTCATGACTGTGTCCAGCTGGCTCACAGACTTATCACCGATCTGAGAGCTAGACAGTCAGGGAGCATTGGAAATTCCCAAAACCATTTTGAAAGTGAAAGAAATAACGTTTTCAGTGTGGCCCTCCGGAACTTTCTGAAAAGTAAATGTGGCTCACAGGGAGAGTTTAAAGTTTAAACCAGGGGTGTCAAGGGTCTAACTGACAGGACATGGGCGTTACAGGGGAGGAGCTACAGGGGGAGGAGCTACCGGGGCAGGAGCTACAGGGGCAGGAGCTACGTGGGGCGGAGCTACGTGGGGCAGAGCTACGTGGGGCAGAGCTACGTGGGGCAGAGCTACGTGGGGCAGAGCTACGTGGGGCAGAGCTACGTGGGGCAGAGCCACGTGGGGCAGAGCTACGTGGGGCAGAGCTACGTGGGGCAGAGCAACACGTGGGGCAGAGCTACGTGGGGCAGAGCTACGTGGGGCAGAGCTACGTGGGGCAGAGCTACGTGGGGCAGAGCTACGTGGGGCAGAGCTACGTGGGGCAGAGCTACGTGGGGCAGAGCTACGTGGGGCAGAGCTACGTGGGGCAGAGCTACGTGGGGCAGAGCTACGTGGGGCAGAGCTACGTGGGGCAGAGCTACAGGGGTTCAGAAATGCAAAGAACAGCCCCTCTCCAGGCCTCCAACCACCTCATCAACAACATGTTAAAAATAATCATGGGGAAAACTCTGGACTGAGTGTGTGTGTGTGTGTTTTAGTGTGTGTGTGTGTGTGTGTTTTAGTTTTAGTGTGTGTGTGTGTTTTAGTTTTAGTGTGTGTGTTTTACTTTTAGTGTGTGTGTGTGTGTGTGTTTTAGTGTGTGTGTGTGTGTGTGTTTTAGTGTGTGTGTGTGTGTGTGTGTTTTAGTGTGTGTGTGTGTGTGTTTTAGTGTGTGTGTGTGTGTGTTTTAGTGTGTGTGTGTGTGTGTTTTAGTGTGTGTGTGTGTGTTTTAATGTGTGTGTGTGTGTGTGTTTTAATGTGTGTGTGTGTGTTTTAGTGTGTGTGTGTGTGTTTTAGTGTGTGTGTGTGTGTGTTTTAGTGTGTGTGTGTTTTAGTGTGTGTGTGTGTGTGTTTTAGTGTGTGTGTGTGTGTGTTTTAGTGTGTGTGTGTGTGTGTTTTAGTGTGTGTGTGTGTGTGTTTTAGTGTGTGTGTGTGTGTGTTTTAGTGTGTGTGTGTGTGTGTTTTAGTGTGTGTGTGTGTGTGTTTTAGTGTGTGTGTGTGTGTGTTTTAGTGTGTGTGTGTGTGTGTTTTAGTGTGTGTGTGTGTGTGTTTTAGTGTGTGTGTGTGTGTGTTTTAGTGTGTGTGTGTGTGTGTGTTTTAGTGTGTGTGTGTGTGTGTTTTAGTGTGTGTGTGTGTGTGTTTTAGTGTGTGTGTGTGTGTTTTAGTGTGTGTGTGTGTGTTTTAGTGTGTGTGTGTGTGTGTTTTAGTGTGTGTGTGTGTTTTAGTGTGTGTGTTTTAGTGTGTGTGTGTGTGTGTGTTTTAGTGTGTGTGTGTGTGTTTTAGTGTGTGTGTGTGTGTTTTAGTGTGTGTGTGTGTGTGTTTTAGTGTGTGTGTGTGTGTGTAACAGCCCGTACCCTCTATGGTCTGGAAGGTGTCCTGTGCCCGTCCCAGCGGGGTACGGAGTTTAGACAACACTGTGAACTGAGCTGCCTCCCACACCGCCCACTGCCACAGCACCGCCTCAGTCTTCAGCAGAGCCCGCGGTACACACACACCGCCACCCGCACCGGAGACACACACACCCCCTTCACGACCTGACGAGACACCCTCGCGCTTCTCCAGACGCTGGCAGCTGTGGTACAGACGCTCCAGCCACGGTTCTTTACTGTAGGAACACACAGGTTAGCATATATCCACACACACACACACAGGTTAGCATATATCCACACACACACACACAGGTTAGCATATATCCACACACACAGGTTAGCATATATCCACACACACAGGTTAGCATATATCCACACACACAGGTTAGCATATATCCACACACACAGGTTAGCATATATCCACACACACAGGTTAGCATATATCCACACACACAGGTTAGCATATATCCACACACACAGGTTAGCATATATCCACACACACAGGTTAGCATATATCCACACACACACACACAGGTTAGCATATATCCACACACACAGGTTAGCATATATCCACACACACACACACAGGTTAGCATATATCCACACACACACACACACACAGGTTAGCATATATCCACACACACAGGTTAGCATATATCCACACACACAGGTTAGCATATATCCACACACACAGGTTAGCATATATCCACACACACAGGTTAGCATATATCCACACACACACAGGTTAGCATATATCCACACACACACACACAGGTTAGCATATATCCACACACACACACACAGGTTAGCATATATCCACACACACACACACAGGTTAGCATATATCCACACACACACACACAGGTTAGCATATATCCACACACACAGGTTAGCATATATCCACACACACAGGTTAGCATATATCCACACACACAGGTTAGCATATATCCACACACAGGTTAGCATATATCCACACACAGGTTAGCATATATCCACACACACACAGGTTAGCATATATCCACACACACACAGGTTAGCATATATCCACACACACACAGGTTAGCATATATCCACACACACAGGTTAGCATATATCCACACACACACTAGCATATATCCACACACACACACAGGTTAGCATATATCCACACACACACACAGGTTAGCATATATCCACACACACACACTAGCATATATCCACACACACACACAGGTTAGCATATATCCACACACACAGGTTAGCATATATCCACACACACAGGTTAGCATATATGCACACACACAGGTTAGCATATATGCACACACACACTAGCATATATCCACACACACACTAGCATATATCCACACACACAGGTTAGCATATATCCACACACACAGGTTAGCATATATCCACACACACAGGTTAGCATATATCCGCACACACAGGTTAGCATATATCCGCACACACAGGTTAGCATATATCCACACACACACACTAGCATATATCCACACACACACACTAGCATATATCCACACACACACACACACAGGTTAGCATATATCCACACACACACACACAGGTTAGCATATATCCACACACACACACACTAGCATATATCCACACACACAGGTTAGCATATATCCACACACACAGGTTAGCATATATCCACACACACAGGTTAGCATATATCCGCACACACAGGTTAGCATATATCCGCACACACACACTAGCATATATCCACACACACACACACACACACAGGTTAGCATATATCCACACACACACAGGTTAGCATATATCCACACACACACACTAGCATATATCCACACACACACACAGGTTAGCATATATCCACACACACACACAGGTTAGCATATATCCACACACACACACACAGGTTAGCATATATCCACACACACACACACAGGTTAGCATATATCCACACACACACACTAGCATATATCCACACACACAGGTTAGCATATATCCACACACACACACTAGCATATATCCACACACACAGGTTAGCATATATCCACACACACACACTAGCATATATCCACACACACACACACAACTTAGCAGAACACACACACAGTTTCCCCTTCCCCATTCTGGTCCCTCATGCGAATCGAACCCACAAGCCTGGCGTTGTAAGCCCCAAGCTCTACCAACTGAGGCACACGGGACCCACGACACGCACGTTAGGACCCCCCCCACCCCACAGAGCCAGGTAGCCTACCCTCCGCGGTGCTGGCTGCCATAGAGGATGAAGCTGATGAGGTCACTGAAGTCCTGGGGGTGAAAGGTGCTGCTGGGGGGGCGGCTCATGTGACGACGAACCACCAAGGAGATCTCCTCTATCTCTGGGTGGCTGTGGTTACTGCAGGGACACACACACATTAAGGTTACTGCAGGGACACACACACATTAAGGTTACTGCAGGGACACACACACATTAAGGTTACTGCAGGGACACACACACATTAAGGTTACTGCAGGGACACACACACATTAAGGTTACTGCAGGGACACACACACATTAAGGTTACTGCAGGGTCACACACACACATTAAGGTTACTGCAGGGACACACACACATTAAGGTTACTGCAGGGTCACACACATTAAGGTTACTGCAGGGTATTCATAGTGTTTGGTATTCTCAGTGTAGATAAAGACAATATGAGGAAGGTATTCATAGTGTTTGGTATTCTCAGTGTAGATAAAGACAATATGAGGAAGGTATTCATAGTGTTTGGTATTCTCAGTGTAGATAAAGACAATATGAGGAAGGTATTCATAGTGTTTGGTATTCTCAGCGTAGATAAAGACAATTCAAGCAACTCACCCAATTCGTTTTTACATTAGTTGAAGTTGACTGATAAAACCCAGACCATGAGTGAGCGCATAACCGATATCATTCATTTTGCTGCTATGATAATGACAAGTTACTTGAAGATGACTTAATAAACATATTAATGTCGCCGACAGGCCTCAGAGCAGTCAGTCGCCGACAGGCCTCAGAGCAGTCAGTCGCCGACAGGCCTCAGAGCAGTCAGTCGCCGACAGGCCTCAGAGCAGTCAGTCGCCGACAGGCCTCAGAGCAGTCAGTCGCCGACAGGCCTCAGAGCAGTCAGTCGCCGACAGGCCTCAGAGCAGTCAGTCGCCGACAGGCCTCAGAGCAGTCAGTCGCCGACAGGCCTCAGAGCAGTCAGTCGCCGACAGGCCTCAGAGCAGTCAGTCGCCGACAGGCCTCAGAGCAGTCAGTCGCCGACAGGCCTCAGAGCAGTCAGTCGCCGACAGGCCTCAGAGCAGTCAGTCGCCGACAGGCCTCAGAGCAGTCAGTCGCCGACAGGCCTCAGAGCAGTCAGTCGCCGACAGGCCTCAGAGCAGTCAGTCGCCGACAGGCCTCAGAGCAGTCAGTCGCCGACAGGCCTCAGAGCAGTCAGTCGCCGACAGGCCTCAGAGCAGTCAGTCGCCGACAGGCCTCAGAGCAGTCAGTCGCCGACAGGCCTCAGAGCAGTCAGTCGCCGACAGGCCTCAGAGCAGTCAGTCGCCGACAGGCCTCAGAGCAGTCAGTCGCCGACAGGCCTCAGAGCAGTCAGTCGCCGACAGGCCTCAGAGCAGTCAGTCGCCGACAGGCCTCAGAGCAGTCAGTCGCCGACAGGCCTCAGAGCAGTCAGTCGCCGACAGGCCTCAGAGCAGTCAGTCGCCGACAGGCCTCAGAGCAGTCAGTCGCCGACAGGCCTCAGAGCAGTCAGTCGCCGACAGGCCTCAGAGCAGTCAGTCGCCGACAGGCCTCAGAGCAGTCAGTCGCCGACAGGCCTCAGAGCAGTCCCAGTCGCCGACAGGCCTCAGAGCAGTCAGTCGCCGACAGGCCTCAGAGCAGTCAGTCGCCGACAGGCCTCAGAGCAGTCAGTCGCCGACAGGCCTCAGAGCAGTCAGTCGCCGACAGGCCTCAGAGCAGTCAGTCGCCGACAGGCCTCAGAGCAGTCAGTCGCCGACAGGCCTCAGAGCAGTCAGTCGCCGACAGGCCTCAGAGCAGTCAGTCGCCGACAGGCCTCAGAGCAGTCAGTCGCCGACAGGCCTCAGAGCAGTCAGTCGCCGACAGGCCTCAGAGCAGTCAGTCGCCGACAGGCCTCAGAGCAGTCAGTCGCCGACAGGCCTCAGAGCAGTCAGTCGCCGACAGGCCTCAGAGCAGTCCCGGCCTCAGAGCCGACAGGCCTCAGAGCAGTCAGTCGCCGACAGGCCTCAGAGCAGTCAGTCGCCGACAGTGCCCCGGCCTTAGAGCAGTCAGTCGCCGACAGTGCCCCGGCCTTAGAGCAGTCAGTCGCCGACAGTGCCCCGGCCTTAGAGCAGTCAGTCGCCGACAGTGCCCCGGCCTTAGAGCAGTCAGTCGCCGACAGTGCCCCGGCCTTAGAGCAGTCAGTCGCCGACAGGGTCCCGGCCTTAGAGCAGTCAGTCGCCGACAGGGTCCCGGCCTCAGAGCAGTCAGTCACCGACAGGGTCCCGGCCTCAGAGCAGTCAGTCACCGACAGGGTCCCGGCCTTAGAGCAGTCCCAGTCAGTAATTGAGGATAGAGGGTGTCCGGTCTGTGTTGTGTGCTGACCTGAGTGTCACGTCCAGAGGGATTGTCCTCAGCAGCTTGCCGTACGCCTGCCTCACCCTCACCGCAGAGTGCACCAGCTGGACACGACAAACATCCACACACCTGGGAGGCACAGGACAGAGACAACGTTATACACACGTTTGGGTTGATGCTTTTGTGTATAAGGGGTTGTTTTGTGTGTGTGTGTGTGTGTGTGTGTGTGTGTGTGTGTGTGTGTGTGTGTGTGTGTATAAGGGTTTGTTTTTTGTGTGTGTGTGTCTGTGTATAAGGGTTTGTTTTTTGTGTGTGTGTGTGTGTGTCTGTGTATAAGGGGTTGTTGTGTGTGTGTGTCTGTGTATAAGGGGTTGTTTTGTGTGTGTGTGTATAAGGGTTTGTTTTGTGTGTGTGTGTGTCTGTGTATATAAGGGTGTGTGTGTGTGTGTGTGTGTCTGTGTATATAAGGGTGTGTGTGTGTGTGTGTGTGTGTGTATATATAAGGGTGTGTGTGTGTGTGTGTGTGTGTGTATATAAGGGTGTGTGTGTGTGTGTGTGTGTGTGTGTGTGTGTGTGTGTGTGTGTGTGTGTGTGTGTGTGTGTGTGTGTGTGTGTGTGTGTGTGTGTGTGTGTGTGTGCGCGCATAAGGGTTTGTTTTTTGTGTGTGTGTATAAGGGTTTGTTTTTTGTGTGTGTGTATAAGGGTTTGTTTTTTGTGTGTGTGTGTGTGCGTTACCTCTGCAGCAGCTCTGTGTTGAGTGAGGAGGAGATGACCTGAAGGCTGTTGCAGGTCTGAAGGCAGATGACTGGGTCCTCATTCAGGGCTGCAGACCGACAGAGAGTCAACACACACACACACACACACACACACACACACACACACACACACACACACACACACACACACACACACACACACACACACACACAGCAGGAATCAGGTTCTGAAAACCCTGGTTGGAAGATTCCCCAGAATCAGTGAGGAATATTTCATCTAGAATTTCTGGAACACCTGGGAATTTAAGTTACCTGATTTTTACAACCCCTAAGTAAAGACTTTTAATTATTACCCTCTATAATTAAACAGTATTTCCCGTTGTGGAACAGACCCTCTCTATAGATAAACAGTATTTATCGTTGTGGAACAGACCCTCTCTATAGATAAACAGTATTTATTGTTGTGGAACAGACCCTCTCTATAGATAAACAGTATTTATCGTTGTGGAACAGACCCTCTCTATAGATAAACAGTATTTATCATTGTGGAACAGACCCTCTCTATAGATAAACAGTATTTATCGTTGTGGAACAGACCCTCTCTATAATTAAACAGTATTTATCGTTGTGGAACAGACCCTCTCTATAGATAAACAGTATTTATCGTTGTGGAGCAGACCCTCTCTATAGATAAACAGTATTTATCGTTGTGGAACAGACCCTCTCTATAATTCTACAGTATTTATCGTTGTGGAACAGACCCTCTCTATAGATAAACAGTATTTATCGTTGTGGAACAGACCCTCTCTATAGATAAACAGTATTTATCGTTGTGGAACAGACCCTCTCTATAGATAAACAGTATTTATCGTTGTGGAACAGACCCTCTCTATAGTTAAACCGTATTTACCGTTGTGGAGCAGACCCTCTATAGATAAACAGTATTTATCGTTGTGGAGCAGACCCTCTATAGATAAACAGTATTTATCGTTGTGGAGCAGACCCTCTATAGATAAACAGTATTTATCGTTGTGGAGCAGACCCTCTCTATAGTTAAACCGTATTTACCGTTGTGGAGCAGACCCTTGCAGAACTTGTGGAAGGAGGGCAGGGAGAAGAGAGGGGTGTAGGTATCAGACCTCTTCATCATCAGGCACATCTCCAGAGACCACGTCAACAACAGCTTCCTGTTTGGAGCAGACACACACACACACACACACACACACACACACACACACACACACACACACACACTAGGTTAGGTTATATGGTGGAGAAATGACAAGGTTGTGTTATAATACGGTCATGGCACCAAAAGGTTGTGTTAAGCAACAGAACAGAGGGTTCTGAGAACACTGTGTGTGTTCTACGGAGGATGGGCCTCTGGGAGATTTAACACTGACAGGAGATTGATCATGTCTTTGGGTGATACCACATTCCAGAGCTTGAGGTAATGTTTCTGTACTGGGGGGGGACACGGCTCCAGAACAGAGTTGGGGGTCCCCCAGGGGGACACGGCTCCAGTACGGAGTTGGGGGGTCCCCCAGGGGGACACGGCTTCAGTACGGAGTTGGGGGGTCCCCCAGGGGGACACGGCTCCAGTACGGAGTTGGGGGGTCCACCAGGGGGACACGGCTCCAGTACGGAGTTGGGGGGTCCCCCAGGGGGACACGGCTCCAGTACGGAGTTGGGGGGTCCCCCAGGGGGACACGGCTCCAGTACGGAGTTGGGGGGTCCCCCAGGGGGACACGGCTCCAGTACGGAGTTGGGGGGTCCCCCAGGGGGACACGGCTCCAGTACGGAGTTGGGGGTCCCCAGGGGACACGGCTCCAGTACGGAGTTGGGGGGCCCCCGGGGGACACGGCTCCAGTATGGAGTTGGGGTCCCCCAGGGGGACACGGCTCCCGTATGGAGTTGGGGGGTCCCCCAGGGGGACAATGGCTCCCGTATGGAGTTGAGGGGCCAGAACCTGGTCTCTACACAGTAAGGACAGTCTTTACAGCAGATACTGTCTGTTGTGAATTATTAGCATCTCTTATATATGAATCCCAACCTCGTGACCCATTCCATACATCTGTTGTTTGTCATGAACATCCCGGAGGAGCGTCTCGTAACATCCAGGGTCGCTGACAAGCTCCATTACTGTATTAAATAATACAAGTTGGATTGTTTTGAAGAAATGTAATAAAGTCTCCTTTTGATTGACAATTAATTCCACCCACAGTTATCGTTCAACTACACCTGTGTGTGTGTGTGTGTGTGTGTGTGTGTGTGTGTGTGTGTGTGTGTGTGTGTGTGTGTGTGAGACATGTATAGCACGTGTACCTGGCCTCAGTGTAGAGCTGCTCCTTCCTCAGCAGGGCTCCCAGCAGGGACAGCAGGGTGCTGAAGTGTTTCCTGGTTGCCGTGGTTACCGTGCTGATGACCGCCCCGTCAAAGAGCGAAGGGGAGGAGGAGGACAGGCTGGACGAGATGAAGTGATCATGTCTGAAAAACAGAGAGAGAGAAGATTGAAAGAGAAGACAACTGAATGTGGTACAGTGTGAGTACAGGGTGGTAGTGTGTGTTACCTGGTACAGTGTGAGTACAGGGTATATAACAGCAGGGTGGTAGTGTGTGTTACCTGGTACAGTGTGAGTACAGGGTGGTAGTGTGTGTTACCTGGTACAGTGTGAGTACAGGGTATGTAACAGCATGGTGGTAGTGCGTGTTACCTGGTACAGTGTGAGTACAGGGTGGTAGTGTGTGTTACCTGGTACAGTGTGAGTACAGGGTGGTAGTGCGTGTTACCTGGTACAGTGTGAGTACAGGGTGGTAGTGCGTGTTACCTGGTACAGTGTGAGTACAGGGTGGTAGTGCGTGTTACCTGGTACAGTGTGAGTACAGGGTGGTAGTGCGTGTTACCTGGTACACAGTACAGGGTGGTAGTGCGTGTTACCTGGTACAGTGTGAGTACAGGGTGGTAGTGCGTGTTACCTGGTACAGTGTGAGTACAGGGTGGTAGTGCGTGTTACCTGGTACAGTGTGAGTACAGGGTGGTAGTGCGTGTTACCTGGTACAGTGTGAGTACAGGGTGGTAGTGTGTGTTACCTGGTACAGTGCGAGTGCAGGGTGGTAGTGTGTGTTACCTGGTACAGGGTGGTAGTGTGTTACCTGGTACAGTGTGAGTACAGGGTGGTAGTGTGTGTTACCTGGTACAGTGTGAGTACAGGGTGGTAGTGTGTGTTACCTGATACAGTGTGAGTACAGGGTGGTAGTGTGTGTTACCTGGTACAGTGTGAGTACAGGGTGGTAGTGTGTGTTACCTGGTACAGTGTGAGTACAGGGTGGTAGTGTGTGTTACCTGGTACAGTGTGAGTACAGGGTATATAACAGCAGGGTGGTAGTGTGTGTTACCTGGTACAGTGTGAGTACAGGGTATATAACAGCAGGGTGGTAGTGTGTGTTACCTGGTACAGTGTGAGTACAGGGTGGTAGTGTGTGTTACCTGGTACAGTGTGAGTACAGGGTATATAACAGCAGGGTGGTAGTGTGTGTTACCTGGTACAGTGTGAGTACAGGGTGGTAGTGTGTGTTACCTGGTACAGTATGAGTACAGGGTGGTAGTGTGTGTTACCTGGTACAGTATGAGTACAGGGTGGTAGTGTGTGTTACCTGGTACAGTGTGAGTACAGGGTATATAACAGCAGGGTAGTAGTGTGTGTTACCTGGTACAGTGTGAGTACAGGGTGGTAGTGTGTGTTACCTGGTACAGTGTGAGTACAGGGTATATAACAGCAGGGTGGTAGTGCGTGTTACCTGGTACAGTGTGAGTACAGGGTGGTAGTGTGTGTTACCTGGTACAGTGTGAGTACAGGGTGGTAGTGTGTGTTACCTGGTACAGTGTGAGTACAGGGTGGTAGTGTGTGTTACCTGGTACAGTGTGAGTACAGGGTGGTAGTGTGTGTTACCTGGTACAGGGTGGTAGTGTGTGTTACCTGGTACAGGGTGGTAGTGTGTGTTACCTGGTACAGGGTGGTAGTGTGTGTTACCTGGTACAGGGTGGTAGTGTGTGTTACCTGGTACAGGGTGGTAGTGTGTGTTACCTGGTACAGGGTGGTAGTGTGTGTTACCTGGTACAGGGTGGTAGTGTGTGTTACCTGGTACAGGGTGGTAGTGTGTGTTACCTGGTACAGGGTGGTAGTGTGTGTTACCTGGTACAGGGTGGTAGTGTGTGTTACCTGGTACAGGGTGGTAGTGTGTGTTACCTGGTACAGGGTGGTAGTGTGTGTTACCTGGTACAGGGTGGTAGTGTGTGTTACCTGGTACAGGGTGGTAGTGTGTGTTACCTGGTACAGGGTGGTAGTGTGTGTTACCTGGTACAGGGTGGTAGTGTGTGTTACCTGGTACAGGGTGGTAGTGTGTGTTACCTGGTACAGTGTGAGTACAGGGTGGTAGTGTGTGTTACCTGGTACAGTGTGAGTACAGGGTGGTAGTGTGTGTTACCTGGTACAGTGTGAGTACAGGGTGGTAGTGTGTGTTACCTGGTACAGTGTGAGTACAGGGTGGTAGTGTGTGTTACCTGGTACAGTGTGAGTACAGGGTGGTAGTGTGTGTTACCTGGTACAGTGTGAGTACAGGGTGGTAGTGTGTGTTACCTGGTACAGTGTGAGTACAGGGTGGTAGTGTGTGTTACCTGGTACAGTGTGAGTACAGGGTGGTAGTGTGTGTTACCTGGTACAGTGTGAGTACAGGGTGGTAGTGTGTGTTACCTGGTACAGTGTGAGTACAGGGTGGTAGTGTGTGTTACCTGGTACAGTGTGAGTACAGGGTGGTAGTGTGTGTTACCTGGTACAGTGTGAGTACAGGGTGGTAGTGTGTGTTACCTGGTACAGTGTGAGTACAGGGTGGTAGTGTGTGTTACCTGGTACAGTGTGAGTACAGGGTGGTAGTGTGTGTTACCTGGTACAGTGTGAGTACAGGGTGGTAGTGTGTGTTACCTGGTACAGTGTGAGTACAGGGTGGTAGTGTGTGTTACCTGGTACAGTGTGAGTACAGGGTGGTAGTGTGTGTTACCTGGTACAGTGTGAGTACAGGGTATATAACACAGCATATTGTACAGCAGGGTGGTAGACGGCCAGGTCAGAGTGGACCAACATCAGGTTCTGACTCAACAACGCAAACACCGTCGGAGACAGAGCCCACATCTACAGAGAGGGAGGGGAGGGGGCAGAGGGGGCAGAGGGGAGGGGGGCAGAGGTACATTTTAAGTTATAGTTCAGTCATGTTACTTGGTGTTACTGATGGTAGTGCAGTGTGTGTGTTATGTAACATACCCCTATGAGTGAGTTCTCGGTATTTGGGTCAGAAATGTGTGTGTGTGTGTGTGTGTGTGTGTGTGTGTGTGTGTGTGTGTGTGTGTGTGTGTGTGTGTGTGTGTGTGTGTGTGTGTGGTAATCCAACATACCCCTATGAGTGAGTTCTTGGTGTTGCCGATGGTGGTGAGGGCTGACAGGTTGAAGATTAGGGTGAACTCTGCCCTCTCTGGGGTGAGGGTGAGGGGGGCCAAGACAGGGTGCTGGATGCCGGGAAAGGGTGGAGGGGTCGGGGAGGGGGTACCAGGGGTCGGAGAGAGGCCCAGGTGGGCCAGAAGGCTGGACAGGGCACAGGCCATCTCTCCCAGAACCAGTTTATACGCTGCTTCCAGAATGGGGATGTTCTTCAGACTCAAAACAGACTGGTACACACTCAGGGCTGCTGACATCACCTGGAGAGAGAGATAGACAGAGACAGAGAGAGCAGAGGGGGTCAGTGAAGACACACAGACAGAATCAGGGCTGCTGACATCACCTGGAGAGAGAGAGAGCCCAACATCCTTAGCTAGCTAACATTACATCTGTTATCAGAGCCCAACATCCTTAGCTAGCTAACATTACATCTCTGTGTTTATCAGAGCCCAACATCCTTAGCTAGCTAACATTACATCTGTTATCAGAGCCCAACATCCTTAGCTAGCTAACATTACATCTCTGTGTTTATCAGAGCCCAACATCCTTAGCTAGCTAACATTACATCTCTGTGTTTATCAGAGCCCAACATCCTCAGCTAGCTAACATTACATCTGTTATCAGAGCCCAACATCCTTAGCTAGCTAACATTACATCTCTGTGTTTATCAGAGCCCAACATCCTTAGCTAGCTAGCTAACATTACATCTCTGTGTTTATCAGAGCCCAACATCCTTAGCTAGCTAACATTACATCTGTTATCAGAGCCCAACATCCTTAGCTAGCTAACATTACATCTGTTATCAGAGAGATTTCTAGAGATTAGAGATTTCCCTCTAGTGGTGTGGGGGCTGTGCTTTGGCAAAGTGGGTGGGGTTATATCCTTCCTGTTTGGCCCTGTCCGGGGGTGTCCTCGGATGGGGCCACAGTGTCTCCTGACCCCTCCTGTCTCAGCCTCCAGTATTTATGCTGCAGTAGTTTATGTGTCGGGGGGCTAGGGTCAGTTTGTTTATCTGGAGTACTTCTCCTGTCCTATTCGGTGTCCTGTGTAAATCTAAGTGTGCGTTCTCTAATTCTCTCCTTCTCTCTTTCTTTCTCTCTCTCGGAGGACCTGAGCCCTAGAACCATGCCCCAGGACTACCTGACATGATGACTCCTTGCTGTCCCCAGTCCACCTGGCCATGCTGCTGCTCCAGTTTCAACTGGCCTGGGCCCTAGGACCATGTCCCAGGACTACCTGACATGAGGACTCCTTGCTGTCCCCAGTCCACCTGGCCATGCTCCTGCTCCAGTTTCAACTGTTCTGCCTTACTATTATTCAACCATGCTGGTCATTTATGAACATTTGAACATCTTGGCCACGTTCTGTTATAATCTCCACCTGGCACAGCCAGAAGAGGACTGGCCACCCCACATATGCTCTCTCTAATTCTCTCTTTCTTTCTCTCTCTCGGAGGACCTGAGCCCTAGGACCGTGCCCCAGGACTACCTGACATGATGGCTCCTTGCTGTCCCCAGTCCATCTGACTGTGCTGCTGCTCCAGTTTCAACTGTTCTGCCTTATTATTATTTGACCATGCTGGTCATTTATGAACATTTGAACATCTTGGTCATGTTCTGTTATAATCTCTACCCGGCACAGCCAGAAGAGGACTGGCCACCCCACATAGCCCGGTTCCTCTCTAGGTTTCTTCCTAGGTTTTGGCCTTTCTAGGGAGTTTTTCCTAGCCACCGTGCTTTTACACCTGCATTGTTTGCTGTTTGGGGTTTTAGGCTGGGTTTCTGTACAGCACTTTGAGATATCAGCTGATGTACGAAGGGCTATATAAATAAATTTGATTTGATTTGATTTGATTTGATTTGATTTGATCAGAGCCCAACATCCTTAGCTAGCTAACATTACATCTCTGTGTTTATCAGAGCCCAACATCCTTAGCTAGCTAACATTACATCTGTTATCAGAGCCCAACATCCTTAGCTAGCTAACATTACATCTCTGTGTTTATCAGAGCCCAACATCCTTAGCTAGCTAGCTAACATTACATCTCTGTGTTTATCAGAGCCCAACATCCTTAGCTAGCTAACATTACATCTCTGTGTTTATCAGAGCCCAACATCCTTAGCTAGCTAACATTACATCTCTGTGTTTATCAGAGCCCAACATCCTTAGCTAGCTAACATTACATCTCTGTGTTTATCAGAGCCCAACATCCTTAGCTAGCTAACATTACATCTGTTATCAGAGCCCAACATCCTTAGCTAGCTAACATTACATCTCTGTGTTTATCAGAGTCCAACATCCTTAGCTAGCTAACATTACATCTGTTATCAGAGCCCAACATCCTTAGCTAGCTAACATTACATCTGTGTGTTTATCAGAGCCCAACATCCTTAGCTAGCGAACATTACATCTCTGTGTTTATCAGAGCCCAACATCCTTAGCTAGCTAACATTACATCTCTGTGTTTATCAGAGCCCAACATCCTCAGCTAGCTAACATTACATCTGTTATCAGAGCCCAACATCCTCTGATAGCTAACATTACATCTCTGTGTTTATCAGAGCCCAACATCCTTAGCTAGCTAACATTACATCTCTGTGTTTATCAGAGCCCAACATCCTTAGCTAGCTAGCTAACATTACATCTCTGTGTTTATCAGAGCCCAACATCCTCAGCTAGCTAACATCACATCTCTGTGTTTATCAGAGCCCAACATCCTCAGCTAGCTAACATCACATCTCTGTGTTTATCAGAGCCCAACATCCTTAGCTAGCTAACATTAAATCTCTGTAACATTAGTGTGCATCGTCTCAATGCTCCTTTGGGGCAAAACTCTTGCAGACTCAAATGATCACTAATCGAACACAACAGCAAGTGGCCACTCGATAAAGGGCTTAGGGGCCCAAGTGTTGGGTTTGACATTCAGCCTATGGCTGTGGTAGATGGAACTTCATTGGCCCCATAGGTCACAATTCTACACATTTTTCTTATCGTTTTAACTGCAGTTTAAATATAATATATGCCATTTAGCAGACGCTTTTATCCAAAGCGACTTACAGTCATGTGTGCATACATTCTACGTATGGGTGGTCCCGGGGATCGAACCCACTACCCTGGCGTTACAAGCGCCATGCTCTACCAACTGAGCTACAGAAGGACCACTTAAAGGTCAAGAACGTGTTTCCATTTGTCACATCCCTGACAAACACACCCACCTCTCTGTCCCTGTTGAAGCGTAGCTCCAGGAGCTGTGAGGTCGGAGCCAGCAGCTTCTCCACAAACCACGCTGGGAGCTTAGTGTTGATCTGGTCCACAATCTACAACACACACAGAGAGAGGAGAGACCATTAGGAGCAGATAATCAATATGGGGTTATTATTAAGAGGAGAGGCAACACGCTGAATGACCAACCAGTTCTCTGCATTCGGGCAGACATGCATAAAATTGTCAACATGTTTCAGAATGTAGGCCTATATTGGACGCAACATTCAAGTTTCCGCTCACAAAACCAGTCCCCGGCCGTATATAAAACCAGTCCGTATATAAAACCAGTCCCCGGCCGTATATAAAACCAGTCCCCGGCCGTATATAAAACCAGTCCCCGGCCGTATATAAAACCAGTCCCCGGCCGTATATAAAACCAGTCCCCGGCCGTATATAAAACCAGTCCCCGGCCGTATAAAACAGTCCCCGGCCGTATAAAACAGTCCCCGGCCGTATAAAACAGTCCCCGGCCGTATAAAACAGTCCCCGGCCGTATAAAACAGTCCCCGGCCGTATAAAACAGTCCCCGGCCGTATAAAACAGTCCCCGGCCGTATAAAACAGTCCCCGGCCGTATGCAAACCAGTATTACAACCAGTTCTTACCAATGTGATGAGGCTGAGGACGGCCAGGCTGTACTCTGGGCCACAGGCCCGGCAGGCATCCAGCTGGTCCAGACCGTAGGTGATGACGGCGTCGGTCAGCTGTGCGGACGGCTCCAAGCTCACCAGCAGGACACACACACACTCGTTCCCCGCCGTCAACACCGGCTCAGAGAACAACACCTGCTTGGCCGTCGACACGCACGCCAACACCGGTTCAAAACCTGGAGAGAAAGGAGAGAGGGAGTAGCGGGGAAGGAGAGAGAGAGTAGAGGGAGGAAGGAGAGAGAGAGTAGAGGGAGGAAGGGAGAGAGGGAGAGAGGGGAGGAAGGAGAGAGAGTAGAGGGGAGGAAGGAGAGAGGGAGGAAGGAGAGAGGGAGGAAGGAGAGAGGGAGGAAGGAGAGAGGGAGTAGAGAGGGAGTAGAGGAGGAAGGAGAGAGGGAGTAGAGGGAGGAAGGAGAGAGGGGAGAGAGGGAGTAAGGAGAGAGGGAGTAGAGGGAGTAAGGAGAGAGGGAGTAGAGGGAGTAAGGAGAGAGGGAGTAGAGGAGTAAGGAGAGAGGGAGTAGAGGGAGTAAGGAGAGAGGGAGTAGAGGGAGTAAGGGAGAGGGAGTAGAGGGAGTAAGGAGAGAGGAAGGAGAGAGAGTAAGGAGAGAGGAAGGATAGAGAGTAAGGAGAGAGGAAGGAATGAGAGAGAGGAAAGGAGAAGAGAGGGAGGAAGGAGAGCGAATGGGAGGAAGGAGAGCGGGAGGAAGGAGGCGGGAGGAAGGAGAGCGGGAGGAAGAGAGCGGGAGGAAGGAGAGCGGGAGGAAGGAGAGCGGGAGGAAGGAGAGCGGGAGGAAGGAGAGCGGGAGGAAGGAGAGCGGGAGGAAGGAGAGCGGGAGGAAGGAGAGCGGGAGAAGGAGAGCGGGAGTAAGGAGAGCGGGAGGAAGGAGAGCGGGAGTAAGGAGAGCGGGAGGAAGGAGAGCGGGAGGAAGGAGAGCGGGAGGAAGGAGAGAGCGGGAGGAAGGAGAGGGAGGAAGGAGAGCGGGAGGAAGGAGAGCGGGAGGAAGGAGAGCGGGAGGAAGGAGAGCGGGAGGGAAGGAGAGAGCGGGAGGAAGGAGAGCGGGAGGAAGGAGAGCGGGAGGAAGGAGAGCGGGAGGAAGGAGAGAGGGAGGAAGGAGAGAGGGAGGAAGGAGAGGGGGAGGAGGTAAGGTTGTGTTGGGAACAAATGATGTGTGACATATGCCTGGTTAAATACGAGAGTCTGTGTCTGTCTTTCTCCCATCTCGCCTTACAGAGACGTAATGCCTGTGATGGATGTGTGTGTGTGTCTCTCCGTACATCAGAAACGTAATGCCTGTGTGATGGGTGTGTGTGTGTCTCTCTCCTTACATCAGAGACGTATGCCTGTGTGATGTGTGTGTGTGTGTGTGTGTGTGTGTGTGTGTGTGTGTGTGTGTGTGTGTGTGTGTGTGTGTGTGTGTGTGTGTGTGTGTGTGTGTGTGTGTGTGTGTGTGTGTGTGTGTGTGTGTGTGTGTCTCCTTACATCAGAGATGTATGCCTGTGTGTTGTGTGTGTGTGTGTGTGTCTCTCCTTACATCAGAGACGTATGCCTGTGTGATGGGCGGTCCTCTAATGGGGTTGAAGCGCTGTCCGATGCAGCGCACCACGGTGCTGAACACCCTCAGCAGGGCGGCCAGTTTGGGCAGAGACACCGTGCTGGAGGGATGTCCTCGTCCCCGCCTCGCCAGAACCCACGTGACCCAGGTCCTGGAGACAGGAAGTGGGACAGGAAGTCCATAGATTTGTTCATGACGTTTCAAATGTTAATTCAACAGGATGTCAGCGACACCAACATGTTCCACTGAAACACAGTGTATTCAGACCCGAGACTTATTCCACATGTTGTTGTGTTAAACCCCTAGACTTATTCTACATGTTGTTGTGGTGTTAAACCCCTAGACTTATTCCACATGTTGTTGTTGTGTTAAACCCTAGACTTATTCTACATGTTGTTGTGTTAAACCCCTAGACTTATTCTACATGTTGTTGTGTTAAACCCTAGACTTATTCTACATGTTGTGGTGTTAAACCCTAGACTTATTCTACATGTTGTTGTGTTAAACCCCTAGACTTATTCCACATGTTGTGGTGTTAAACCCTAGACTTATTCTCCATGTTGTTGTGTTAAACCCCTAGACTTATTCTACATGTTGTTGTTGTGTTAAACCCCTAGACTTATTCTACATGTTGTTGTTGTTGTGTTAAACCCCTAGACTTATTCTACATGTTGTTGTTGTGTTAAACCCCTAGACTTATTCTCCATGTTGTTGTTGTGTTAAACCCCTAGACTTATTCTACATGTTGTTGTTGTGTTAAACCCCTAGACTTATTCTACATGTTGAGGTGTTAAACCCCTAGACTTATTGTACATGTTGAGGTGTTAAACCCCTAGACTTATTCTACATGTTGAGGTGTTAAACCCCTAGACTTATTCTACATGTTGTTGTTGTGTTAAACCCCTAGACTTATTCTCCATGTTGTTGTTGTTGTTGTTGTGTTAAACCCCTAGACTTATTCCACATGTTGTGGTGTTAAACCCCTAGACTTATTCTACATGTTGTTGTGTTAAACCCCTAGACTTATTCTACATGTTGTTGTGTTAAACCCCTAGACTTATTCTACATGTTGTTGTTGTGTTAAACCCCTAGACTTATTCTACATGTTGTTGTTGTTGTGTTAAACCCCTAGACTTATTCTACATGTTGTTGTTGTTGTGTTAAACCCCTAGACTTATTCTCCATGTTGTTGTTGTTGTGTTAAACCCCTAGACTTATTCTACATGTTGTTGTTGTGTTAAACCCCTAGACTTATTCTACATGTTGTTGTTGTTGTTGTTATTAAACCCTAGAACCCCTAGACTTATTCTCCATCTTGTTGTACATGTTGTGTTAAACCCCTAGACTTATTCTACATGTTAACCTAGACTTATTCTCACATGTTGTTGTTAAACCCTAGACTTATTCCACATGTTGTTGTGTTAAACCCCTAGACTTATTCTACATGTTGTTGTGTTAAACCCCTAGACTTATTCTACATGTTGAGGTGTTAAACCCCTAGACTTATTCTACATGTTGAGGTGTTAAACCCTAGACTTATTCTACATGTTGAGGTGTTAAACCCCCTAGACTTATTCTCCATGTTGTTGTTGTTGTGTTAAACCCCTAGACTTATTCTCCATGTTGTTGTTGTTGTTGTGTTAAACCCCTAGACTTATTCTCCATGTTGTTGTTGTGTTAAACCCCTAGACTTATTCTCCATGTTGTTGTTGTTGTGTTAAACCCCTAGACTTATTCTCCATGTTGTTGTTGTTGTGTTAAACCCTAGACTTATTCTCCATGTTGTTGTTGTTGTTGTTGTGTTAAACCCCTAGACTTATTCTCCATGTTGTTGTTGTTGTTGTGTTAAACCCCTAGACTTATTCTCCATGTTGTTGTTGTTGTGTTAAACCCTAGACTTATTCTCCATGTTGTTGTTGTGTTAAACCCTAGACTTATTCTCCATGTTGTTGTTGTTGTGTTAAACCCCTAGACTTATTCTCCATGTTGTTGTTGTATTTAAAGCCCTAGACTTATTCTCCATGTTGTTGTTGTTGTTGTGTTAAACCCCTAGACTTATTCTACATGTTGTTGTTGTTGTGTTAAACCCCTGACTTATTCTCCATTTGTTGTTGTTGTGTTAAACCCCTAGACTTATTCTCCATGTTGTTGTTGTGTTAAACCCCTAGACTATTCTCCATGTTGTTGTTGTATTAAACCCCTAGACTTATTCTACATGTTGTTGTGTTAAACCCTAGACTTATTCTACATGTTGTTGTGTTAAACCCCTGGACTTATTCTCCATGTTGTTGTTGTTGTGTTAAACCCTAGACTTATTCTCCATGTTGTTGTTGTTGTATTAAACCCTAGACTTATTCTCCATGTTGTTGTTGTTGTGTTAAACCCTAGACTTATTCTCCATGTTGTTGTTGTTGTGTTAAACCCCTAGACTTATTCTCCATGTTGTTGTTGTTGTTGTTGTGATTAAACCCCTGGACTTATTCTACATGTTGTTGTTGTGTTAAACCCCTAGACTTATTCTACATGTTGTTGTTGTGTTAAACCCCTGGACTTATTCTACATGTTGTTGTGTTAAACCCTAGACTTATTCTACATGTTGTTGTTGTGTTAAACCCCTAGACTTATTCTACATGTTGTTGTTGTATTTAAACCCCTAGACTTATTCTACATGTTGTTGTCCACATGTTGTTGTGTTAAACCCCTGAACTTATTCTACATGTTGTTGTTGTGTTAAACCCCTAGACTTATTCTACATGTTGTTGTTGTGTTAAACCCTAGACTTATTCACCTGTGTTGTTGTGTTAAACCCCTAGACTTGTTCTACATGTTGTTGTGTTAAACCCCTAGACTTATTCCACATGTTGTTGTTGATTTAAGCCCTAGACTTATTCCACATGTTGTTGTTGTGTTAAACCCCGAGACTTATTCTACATGTTGTTGTGTTAAATCCTAGACTTATTCTACATGTTGTTGTTGTTGTGTTAAACCCTGGACTTGTTAAAAACCCCTAGACTTATTCTACATGTTGTTGTGTTTAAGCCCTAGACTTATTCCACATGTTATTTGTGTTAAACCCCTAGACTTATTCATGTTGTTGTGTTAAACCCTAGACTTATTCTACATGTTGTTGTGTTAAACCCTAGACTTCATTCACATGTTGTTGTGTTAAACCCCTAGACTTATTCTACATGTTGTTGTGTTAAACCCCTAGACTTATTCCACATGTTGTAGTGTTAAACCCCTAGACTTATTCTACATGTTGTTGTGTTAAACCCTAGACTTATTCCACATGTTGT